>NC_135333.1:165339101-165442318 GCF_023851605.1 Tamandua tetradactyla | reverse complement strand
TGGGTTCCTTTCCTGGTGCCTGCCCATGTCTTTTAAAAAAAAAAAAAAGAAAGAAAAAGAAAAAGCCAATATTTTCATAGCACTTAATAGGAGCCTGTCTCTTTTTAAAGTACTTAACATGTATTTACTCATTTAGTCCTCATAAACAACCCTGTGAATAGGTACTGTTGTTATCACGATTTTTAAGACAAGGAAACTGAGCCACAATAGATAAAATTCATGCAATGAAGAAATGGAAGGGGCAGGAGTCAATATGATAGCAATCCGGCTCTGCAATCTGTTTTCTGACCATAAAGCCATGCTGCGTATTTAAAGCCTGTTTTTCAGGCACCTAACACAGTGCTTGGCACATGGCATCCACTCAATCAATGGAACTATTGTTACCAGACTCAGAGAGTCCTGAGAGCAGGGACACCACCTCACTTCGGGCATCCCTGAAGTGTATCAAATAATTACTCAGAATGTACTTGTTATATTGAATCTATTTTGTCAGTGCAATTCAGCAGACTTTTACTGAGCCCTTCTCTGTGCCAGGGGCTGTGACAAGAAGAAAGAAAACTCAAAGATAATTAGGACATGAAGCCATTGTATGATGCTAGTGAGATAAAGAAGCTAATAAAATTCTAGACTTCTTTAATAGATAAATAAAACATAGGCAACTTCACAGCAACAATCGTGGAAATGGAAACCAAAAGACAGGAGAATAATGTGTTCAAAGGACTGAAAAAATTTAACTGATAACCTAGAGTTATGTGTCCAGAAAAAAACGTTGTTCAAGGACTAGGGAAAAATAAAAGCATTTTTAGGTAAACAACCACTGAGCACATTTGCTGACAACTGATTTCAGAAAAAGAACTTCTGAGGATGTACTTCAGGAAGAAGAAAAATACCCCAGAACAAAGGGCCTGTATGCAAGAAGAAAGGCTGAAAAATAAATTGGTAAATCTTAAGCACTGTATATAAAATAATATAATAGTTTTAAATTTATGGAATAGGAAAACAGGAAAGAAATGGTGGACGACAGTAGAATGTAAGTTGGGAAGGTAAAATCAGCATTAAAGCAATCTAAAACCTTTTGAATGAGTTAACATGATTTTGAATGAGTGCAAATTTATTTAAATATGCATGGTAAAATTTTGAGGACAACCACTGAAAAAAGTATTTAAGTAGCATGTATAACTTATTAATCAGTAGTGTGGGAAAAGAAAGTAGAATAATAAAAAAAAATTAGACAGTTAAAAAAGGCAAGAAAGAAGAAAAACGAAGCACAGAAAAAGTGGAACAAATAAAAATAAAGGAACAAATCCAGATATATCAATAAGGACAATCAATACAGGTGGACTACATAGAATAGGTTTCTCACAGATGTCTTTATAAGATTTAGGAAGTTGCCTTCTACTTCTAGTTTGCTGAGAGGTTTTGTTTTGTTTTTGGTTATGAGAGATGTTGAATTTTGTCAAATGCTTTTTCTGCATCTATTTCTGTACTGTTGAAATAATGTGGTTTTTCTTTTTAGTCTGTTAATACGATGAATTACACTGATTAATTTTCATGTACCAAAATAACTTTTTACTCCTGTCATTAACACAATTGGTTTTGATTAATTATCCTTTTTAATGTATTGTTAGATTCGATTTGCTGAAATTTTCAAGCAAAATAAAATTTAAGACAAAAGTGAAATATATATATGTTACAGTTGATACCCCTCTGTTCTTCACTACCCAAATCCCATTCATTTGAATTCAAGCCTGTATCTCCACATCTCTCAGCCATGTCCTAGCCCAAGCTCTCTCCTTTCTCCATCCTCCTTCCTTGGCTTCTGTCATGACTTCTTAACTAGTCTCCTAGCATCCACTCTGGTCCCTTGCCTATCCATTTGATCATGTCACATCCTTGCTTTGGTTTTAAAATGCTTCTGTGGGTTTATGTGGTGCCAGCCTATCAGTGGATTCTTTGTCTGATGTGCTCAAATGACCAATTCTTGAAATCCCAGGGTTTTAAAGAGAAAAAGAGCTTTTGATAGGCATGAAGCAAGAGAGCAGATGACCTATTGGCCCAAAAATCTATCTCCCCAAATTGCAGTAATTCAGATAGTTTTATAGTATCAAAAGATGGATATGTTTTGGGATAGTGAGTACAGTGGCTCTAGATGATGTAATTAGAGGTGAACTAATTGTTGAGCATGAGTGATTGATTACATGCCTAGTTATAGAATGTCTGTAAGAAAATGGCAGACTTGATATGATAATGGGTGTCTTAGTTTGCTAGCTGCTGGAATGCAATATACCAGAAATGGAATGGCTTCTAAAAAGGGGAATTTAATAAGTTGCTAGTTTACAGTTCTAAGGTCGAGAAATGTCCCAATTAAAACAAGTCTAGAGAAATGTCCAATCTAAGGCATCCAGGGAAAGATACCTTGGTTCAAGAAGGCCAGTGAAGCTCAGGGTTTCTCTCTCAAGTGAGAAGGCACATGGTGAACACAGAGTTTCTCTCTTGTCTGTAAAGGCACATAGTGAACACGGTCAGGGTTCCTCTCTCATCTGGAATGGCATATGGTGAGCATGGTGTCACCTGCAAGCTTCTTCTCCTGGCTTCCTGTTTCAGGAAGCTCCCTGGAGACATTTTCTTCTTCATCTCCAAAGGCCGCTGGCTGTGGACCCTGCTTCTCAGGGTTATGTCGTTCTGCTCTGCTCTGCTCTTTCTGAATCTCTTCAACTCTCAAATTTTCCTCTTTTATAGGACTCCAGTAAACCAATCAAGACCCACCCAAATGGGTGGAGACATGTTGTCACCTAATCCAGGTTAACAACCACTCTTGATGTTCCAGTTGAAATCTGGGTATTGTTACACCATTCATCTTTTTTTTTTGCATGGGCAGGCAACGGGAATCAAACCTGGGTCTCTGGCATGGCAGGTGAGAACTCTGCCTGCTGAACCACCATGGCCTGCCCACCATTTATCATTTTTATGATTATTTCTTATGTCGCAACAATAATTTACTTTGGGTTTCTAAAGTATACTATTATGGGAAAAGTAGAGAGAAGACTGAATTATTTGGTTTGGCTGTTTATATTAGCTAATTGTCCTGATCAATTTTATTCTAGTCCTTCACGTCACTTGGAGAACTATATTTGGTCCTTCCTTGATGGATTTAAAGCTAAGTTTAAAAGTTATTTAAAAAAATACATTAGAAAAGCACTGGTGCCTACTATAAATTTTTTTTTAAGTAGTAGAGTATACAGTGTTTCAGGTGAGAGACTCCTCCCTCTCAATCTCGTCAGAAATTACCTGTCAGTAGCTTAGTGTGTCCTGTAGGATGAGGGATCACAGACTCAGTCATATGAGAGTGGGTGTGCCAGGTGAGCTGCGTGCTCAGCTGGAGAGCGTGTTCCACCTGAGCGGGGTGGTCTCTACCCAGGTCAGCACACTGTGGCCATGGGAATATGGGCCTGGGGTTGCTATACGTTATGATTAAAAAAAAAAAGCCCCCAATTCAGATTTTTATGTGAAATATCCTGATATTTAAAAGTTGGCAATGAATTTAAACTTTGAGGAAGACTAAACCAAACACTTCTGAGCTACTGCCAGTCTGAAACCTTTCTCTTAGACTTTCTCACTTTCTCAATCCGTGTTCCATGTATAGTGACTTTGTGGGGGTGTGTGTGCGTGTGGTCTGTGAGCTGCACTCGTGCAGGGCCTCTGCACATTACATGTGGCTGAGCAGGTGGTGAGCTGCACAACCCGCTTTAGGGCACCTTGTGTGCAGTGGCCGTTAGCTGCATGTGGCCATACAGCACTTGAGATATGTCTCAATTCCACACCAGAGTTTGAGGACTCGGCCTGAAAAGAAAGAATGCGAAATATCTTATGAATACTTTTTTGTATATGATTAGCAATTGAAATGTTAAAATTTGGTTATCGAAATGTATCATAAAATATTAAACTATATAAAGACTATATTAAAGTATATTATGAAACATATTAAAATTAGTTTCACCTGCTTTTTTTTTCTTTTTATAAAATGTGGCTTAGAAATTTTTTAAGTACTTACATGGCTCACGTTTGCGACATATTACATTTCTGCTGGACGGGGCTGTTACAGGCTTCTGCAGGGCTGGTCGCACAGATCTGTGCCATGCAGCTGACAGAGTTACTGGTGGTGACCTTGTGCCCCACATGTTCAGATGGTAACTTTAAGGAAATACCACTTTGTTCAAAGGATTAGGGGTGTAAACAGGAGGTAGAAGAAGCTGTACCAGGAAGGCTTTTCCTGTCTCCTGATACTCAGAAGTCGGTTTCCTCACCCTTTATCCAGAAGCATCAGGATCACTTATGGGGTGGATTATTCAGTTCTGGTGACCTCACATGGCAGCCTTCAGGAAGCAATGGGAACGTAATTTGTGACCAGAACAATAAAGTCCTTGAATGTCCAGAGAAGCTGAGTTAATTAGATGCTTTACCTACGGAAAGCTTTTAAAATAGGCTTTATAAATCTGCCAGCATTCAGTTCCGCTTTAAGAAGTTTATCATGACTTTTCCCTTCTTGTCATTTACAAAATCTCTCTAACTTTAATGAGTTTCATAGTAATATTAAAGCTTTTACACTCGAAACACTTGACAACCTTTAATGCTTTTCCTCAACACCATGAAAATCAGGCTATCAATCGCATTTTACAGGCGAGACTGTGTCTCAAGGCTAGAATTAGGGCTCAGAAGTACCTGCAAGCCAACACAGCATTTTCTCAAACTAAAATGGATCTTTTTTATAAGATATGATGACATTAATTTGAAAAATAATTTCTCCCTACTCGGTTTTTTTTTCCTCCTCAATGAATCATAGCAACACAAAAATTTGCAGCACAAAAGGACAGGCTAAACCTACTTAAAATTAGGCTTAGAGTCATGCCCAGAGAACATCTTTTGTTGCTCAGATGTGGCCTCTCTCTCTTAGCCAACGCCACAAGCAAACTCACTGCCCTCCCTCTCTCTACGTGGGACATGACTCCTAGGGGTGTGGACCTTCTGGCAACGTGGGACAGAAATCCTAGAATGAGCTGGGACTGAGCATCAAGGGATTGAGAAAATCTTCTTGACCAAAAGGGAGAAGAGTGAAATGAGACAAAATAAAGTGTCAGTGGCTGAGAGATTTCATGATCCAAAACTGCCTATTAACTTTTCAGAGAATAAAATACTACGAAATTCCTCTGTTGACCCATTCCCATTATCACCATCGTGAAAGTAACCACTATCATTAATTTGGTGCTTGTCTTTCCAGTCCATTTTTCATACTTTTATATATATATTTTTACCTAAAACTTCATATAAATATCTTGGTAAATAAATATTATCACTTTTCTTTATTCCATATTATATTTTTGAGATCTTATCTTAATGATCTATTACATGTATGTCTGATTTATTCCCTGTAATTAATATATGTGGTAACATTTGAATATGGCATATTTTCCTATTCTCTATTGGTAGACATTTAAATTGTTTACAGTGTTTGCTAGATAATCCGGTTTTAAGGAAACTTTAAATATTTTATACATACTCTTAGTGGACTATACTATTTTAAGAAAAACTTGCCGTGATATTTAAATACTTTTGGGAATAGAAAATGAATTAAATGTCCATTTAAAATTTATTAGTAATATAACTTGATGTTTATAAGCCTTTAAATCATATGATTTATGAACGGATTCTTAATTAGTTCATAAGTTCTTAACTGATTAAAATTAAAGTTATTTTAATCAGATTTTACTTTTATGCAAATTGCCCATATCTCCCTAAGAATTCCCTGCCAGGGCATAGTCTACAAATTGGTTGTTCAGAATATGCAATATAGAGCCTTTTTCCTTCAACAGCACTATTTTAGCAAGGAGGCAAAGAATAAAATCAGCTCAAACACAAGTAATGCTTAAACTTCCTGCCTCTTTTGCCTCTACAGGAAAGAAGAAAGAAAACAAGAAAGTGAAGTCCACTAGGGATTTTGTTCCTTTTTCTGAACTTCCAACTACTCCCTCTGGTGGATTTTTTCAGGGTATTTCTTTTCCTGAAATCTCCACCCGTCCTCCCTTGGGCAGGACTGAACTACAGGCAGCTAAGAAAGTACATACTTCTAAGGGAGACTCACCTAGGGAACCTCTTATTGCCACAACCTTGCCTAGCAGGGGACAATTGGAGAAGTTAGCTTCTGGAGGGAATTTGTTTATTTCCTCCAAGTCTAGTCATGATAGGTGTTTAGAGAAAAGTTCTTCGTCATCTTCTCAGCATGAACTCGCTGCCATGTTGGTCTCTGCTGCAGCTTCTCCTTCACTGACTAAAGAAACCACCAGTACTTGTTATAAAGCCATATTAGAAAATATTTGCTGTGGAGAGAAAAGTCAAATTCAACCATTATGTACTGAAAGGTCCCATATTTCAGATCAATCAGTTCTTCCCAGTGAAAGGAAGGGAATAGAAGAGTTTGAGAGATCACAGGTCATTTCCCCACCCCTTGCTCAGGCAATCAGAGATTATGTCAATTCTCTGTTGGTCCAGCGGGGGGTAGCTAGTTTGCCGGGGACTTCTTCCTCTGTACCCCTACTGGATGTAGAAAACACATGGAAAAGAATTAATGATCTAATTTTCAAGAAACTGAATCCCTTTCTCCTCCACAAAAACGCCCTAGACGCCCTGAAAAGTCAGTCGAGGAAAGGGATTCAGGATCCTCTGTGGCATTTCAAAATTTACCTGGAGGTGAAAATATGTCTTCTTTTGCTAAAACTGTTGTCTCTCATTCACTTAATATCTTAGGCATAGAAATGTCTAAGGAATTACAACATGATAAAATAAATGCCTCAGAACTGTCTTTTCCTCTCCATGAATCTGTTTTAAAAGTAATTGAAGAGGAGTGGCAGCACATTGACAGACAACTGCCTTCATTGGCATGCAAGTATCCGGTTTCTTCCAGAGAGGCAACACGGATACTATCAGTTCCAAAAGTAGACGATGAAATCCTAGGATTTATTTCTGAAGCCACTCCAGCAGCAGGTATTCAGGCACCTCTGCTGAGTCTTGTGATAAACAGTTGGACTTAGCACTCAGTAGAGCATAATGCAGCATCAGCATTACAGATTGCAACCCATACTGCTTTTGTAGTTAGGGCGATGCAGGCAGATGTTAGTCAGGCTGCACAGATTCTTAACTCTAATCCTAATCATATGCCCCAGGCACTTGGAATTCTGAGCAAAACATACGATGCAGCCTCATTTCTTTGTGAAGCTGCATTTGATGAAATGAAAATGGCTGCCCGTGCCATGGGATCTTCCACTATGGGTCGCAGATATCTCTGGCTGAGGGATTGTAAAATTAATCCAGCTTCTAAGAATAAGCTGGCGGTTACTCCTTTTAAAGGTGAACATTATTTGGAGGAGATGTATACAAAGTAATTAAAAAACATGGGAAGAAACACTGATAAAGTTAAAAATAAAGACATCTAATCTTTGATATGGAGAAATTAGTACCTCTATGCCAAAATTTTCTTTTAAAATCTTTTTAGTCTTTGTGTTAATTTCAAAGTGTTAAGCTTCTGTCCATCAAATTACAATATAAAAGTAATTGCTTACATAGAATTGTACCTGCCCCATTTTAAAGTTAAGCAGCTAGAAAGCCTAGTACAAACATCTAGATCACATTTTTTATCTTAAATAGTTCACTATTTTCTATTTTATTTTTGCTTTTACAACTCTTCAAGGCTGAGAAAATTACATTAACTGTAATATAAGTAAAATTATCTTACTGTTTAAAAGTACCATATGTATTCTCCTTTATATCAAGGACAAAATTAAACGCTCGTTACACATTGAAAACAATTTTTATTCATTTTGATAGTCCCATCTAAATATACTTTTTAGAACTTGTCCACATTTTTGCTCTTATTCTCTTGCTTTGTTTTTTATTTATGTCTACAACATGATACTTTATCAGCACAGGTTAGATGCAGGTACACAACTATTACTCATCTCCAGACAAGGCAAAGGTGCCAGAATTTTTAATCTAGAGACACCTTTTAGGTCAATTGACGGGGGTTTTTTGGTAGTAAAACTTTATTGATAAATGCATTGATTTGAATTCTGGTGCACACACCTCTTCATGGATTATTAGCAAACAGTTTATGAATCGGTACCAATCCATTGACCATACTTTGAAAAACACTGCTCTGGAAAACAATAGATAACTCTGGACTGATGCATTCTCACCATCAATTTAGTTTGTCAGACTAACTAGACATGGGTAATTGTCTGAAATTTTTTAATAATACTTTTATTTCAAGGTATGTTAAATAGTTCATGGGTGATTAAGCTTGGCAATCTAAACTTTAAAAGGAAATTTAAATTGCTTTTTTTTAAATCGTACGAAATCATGCTATAAGTGTCTTTATCTGTATAAAGCAATATATTTTCCCCTGTTTTCATTTCTATGATTGTAAGCTGAAACAGTAACTGTAGAAGGCATTTGATATTCATATTTCTTTGTTTTTTTTGGAAAATCGTTTCCTTAAGCCTAAGCGAATACGTTGCCTTGGGGATTTCTCTAATCAATACAGTCAAACTTCTCATGTTCATTTTTGCAGATTTCTGGGGCTAATTTTATTTGTTATTTGTCTTCTGAAGTGTACATGTATTCATGTACCTACTAAGTGCTTTGTGATTTTTAAAAAATGTATTACTGTAGAATGCTTTTGCAAATTCAATAAAGTTGTTAAATACGAACAGATTTGTGTGGTCTCCAGAAACATGTTGTATGTGTGTTTTATTCTTGGAGTTGCAACAAGTTAGATATTTGGATAAATATTCCCTTTCCATTTCAGATTGAAATTCACTTGACATTGCAGTGGTATAATTGACAATATCCTAATGTGTTGTATGTTTTTCTTCTGTTTGAGGACCATGTTTTTGTTAGCTGTTGGAATCTAAATTTGTAAGAAAATTAATCTTTTTGTTTAAATTTCTAATGCACTTTTTCTTTGTGCTTTCTGATTCCTAGATTCTGAGTTAACAAAGCATAAGTTTTATAATGCTAAGGGTTATACCAAACACAAATAGATAGATAGACAGACAGATCCATTAAAAGAAGTTGTTGGGAGGTGGGCGGTGTGGAATTGATATCTCAGTCCTAAATAATGATTGAACTGTTTGTACTAACTTGATAAAAATCACTATCCAATTTTGGGAAAATTGCAAGGACTCTGACTAGTGCAAGATTGGAAAGTTAGCAAGATACATAATATCTTGACTACTTTTTAGCATAAGTACATTGAGTTCATGCAAAACTAATTTAAGCTTTTGTTTAATAATAGACGCCTATCTCTTGGGTAAGAAAGTAATCATGTAACTTTTAAACTTTGGGATAAAAGAAGTTGTAGAAGTTACAACTGACTTTTATTAATTTTGCTATACCATGATAAATAATCACAAAATTGAGGAAGTTAACTAATTATAAGTCTTAAAAAAATCTGTATCTTCAAATGACAATAGAACCAAGACTAGGAGAAGAGAATGGGAAATTGGGGTCTATGGAAAGATATGTAACTTCAAATTGTTAGGTTAATAAACATCATGGCGACAAGCCAAGAAATATATATATGGTTTCTGTTCAAAGAAATGCTATCTCAGTTTTATCGTGGGTGGGGGAAGGAGTAACTTGTGATTGGTTGTGAAAAAAATTCTGCCTTACCTCTACCTCGGTTGTAGCCAGATGTTTTCATAATTATATTTTAAAAAATAGGAAAGAGTTTTAAATTGTACTTGTTTTATCATCATTTCCACTTATCATGGCAGTTATTAGAATTGTTAGAGGCTTGATACCTTATAAGTTTTTTCATTCTTAAAATTCCCTATAGCTTTTCCTCTTCCACATTCCAAATCTTAATAAATTTAATTGGTCCTATAGTAGGAATATATATGAACAAAAGAATGTCAACTGTGTATTTTATATGTTCTTTTTTCCACATTTGTCTTTTAGCAAAAAGCCTCATGGGAACAATTTTAATTCACTTCATGTTTAAGGCTATATATTAGTTCCAGAAAAAGGCAAGGAAAATAAATAGGAAGAAGTTGTGATCAGATTAAGAAATGGGGGAGACAAAAATGGAATAAGATAATAAGGAAGAAAAAAATTATTTTATGACAGAAATCACAGTGTATTTTTGTTTATTGAAGTAATACCAGTAGACAAGCTTGTTTTACATATTAATGTACCTAAACCCAGGATTCTTAGTAACATTAAGAATATTATTAATACAAAGGATGACTTTGCAGTTTGTTGTAGGTTTCAGAGAGTAATGACTTCTCTGTTGTTTTCAGACTCTAAAGTAAATCTCAAGCTTGAGAAGAGAGAACCACTAAAGGGCAGAGTAAAGACTCCAGTGATACTCAAGCAAAGAAGATTTGAACACAATCAGGTTTGTTTAGTTCTATGATCGCCATTACAGGTATAAGTAAAACCCTGACAACACTAATCTTGTGTTTTAGCTTTTGGCTAATAGTTGACACCCAGATCCCAGCATAGTCAGTTAATTGTTCATTACATTTTAAAATTAAGTGGCATTAGAAATCTCAACTTTTGTTTTTTGTTCAGTGTATTGTCGCCTGTGCTTACTTTAAATGTTTAATTCGTGTCTTGGATATTTAATTCTGTGCTAAAGATAAATCAAATAATTCTTTTTAGAAGGTAGGGAGGAGTATTTTTAAGTCTTGGTCTCTAAATTTCTCACCTTACTTTTAGCTTGGAAGCCAGTTTTCTTCCTTTATCCTAAGTGGAAATAGTGGAAAAGTTTTTCTTTTTTGTTGTGAGAGAATCAAGGTACTATTTTTTCAAAAGGAAGTATAGGAAACTAAGAAAACAGATACAGAAATGAATATGTTCACAGAACATGTAGTCTAACATTGATTTGACTGATGCTTTACCAGGCAGCTGTCCTGAGTAATTTTCCTTTTACTCAATACCTAGCTAGAAGATTTGTCTCATTGGTTATTCATCTTCTGTTTCTCATCTTAAAAATTGCACATCTTCAAGGAAATGTTCTGAATTTCTTAAGCCATGTCACTCTCCTTGTTTGATGTAATAAATTGTAATTTGATGAATTTCTAGGTTATTTGTTAGAAGCAAGCTTGGTGACTGTAGAGAATGTATAGAACATTGAGTGAAGAAAAATTCCATTTAAGATAGAACCAAACACTGGGATAAATATTTTATTGCCTTTTTATCTAGTGTTGTTAGGGAAGAGCTGCAGTAGCATGCTGAAGAATAAGGAAATAACAGAGCAGCAGAAACTAGAAACTTCTGTGAAGAACACTATAAAAGAAGCACTGAGATTTTAGTCCAAATATGATGACAAGATGGTATAGTGCTATCATGAGTATGACTGGTCAGATGATAAGTTAAAAAAAAGTAGGGGGGGAGATGGTACTAAAGATGGGTTAAGGGATAAGTGTTTGAGATGAGAATCTAAAATGAGGAGCAGGATGCATAATCAGAAGAGAGTAGATTTAGGAGATAACAGGCAGACTTGGATGATAGCCCTATGAAAATATCAAACATAATAAGTAGAGGAGAGAGTTGAATGACTCTCCAGTCATAGAGGTTTAGCAATTATCAGCGCTTCACCAGTTTTGTTTCCTCTTCCCTCTCGCTTTTTAATTTGCTTTTGTAGTTTTTCTCATTGAAGGATATTAAATCTCTGACTTCATATCATTTTACATACAAAGATCAATATTTCAATTTATAGCTCTATAAGGTGTTTAAAAATATATAATGACTGCCACTATCATAACTAAAAAATTAATAATTCTGTCATGTAACCCATGTTCAAATTCCTCCAGTTGTTTCAGAAATGTCTCTTTTATTGAAATTGTTCAAATCAGGATTCACAACACGATCCACAGGTCATTTTTGTGTTTTTTTTAAATTTCTTAAGTCTATAGCTATTCATACTACAAGAGTTCTTCCCTCCCTTCATTAATTTGATGGTGAAATCAGGTCCTTTCTCTTCAAAGCTTCCCACATTTTTTGGCAGATTGCTTCTTTAAATGTTGCATAATTTGCTTTTTTATACCTTGCATTTCCTGTAGAATGGGCGTTAGACTGTAGTGAGTCTGTGCAATAGAAATTTTTGCAATGATAGAAGTGTTCCAAATCTGTGCTGTCCATTGTGGTTGCTACTAGCCACATACAGCTACTGAACAGTTGAAATGTGGTTGGTGTGGCTGAGAAACTAAATGTAATGTGTTTAGTTTAAATAGCCAGATGTGGGTAGGGGCTACCATTTTGAACAGCACAGGTATAGAGGACTGGTGAGATCAGGTAGAGATTTTTGGCAAAAATACTTCATAAATAGTGTTAATCCTCCCTAATGCATAATTTCAGGAGACATGTAATGTCTTTTGTTAATGTTAAAATTAATTAGCAATAGGGTCAGATGTCAGAAGCCTAATCTGTCTATTATAAAGTTCCGTCTCAGCCGTTTCATTTAATGGCTCAAACAGCTATTGATGGTATTACCTGGAGCTATTATTTCATTTGAGCTTATACGATAGGGATTTTTCCTTATTGTCTCATTCCTTTGCATTTATTAATTCTAATTCTTTTAAAAGAACTTTTTCTCATGAACTGCTTAGTTACCTTGTATAATATTCAGATAGTTGAGTCAGAATAAATGTTATTTTTTGCCTTTTATATACCAGTTTTCAAAATACAGTGTCCTAGCCACTTTGAAGTGTGACCAATAAGATTTTTTTAATATTACTGTTTTTATAGTTTTGATTTGTTTTACTCAGTTGTAGTCATCATTTTTTTTTAATACTCAAATTGTACCTTCTTTAGCCAGGGGAAATTACAAAGTTGCTTCCTATATCCTTTAATTGACCCAGTTGTCTCTGACAGTTGTTTTCTGGCACAGTAAGTTGTCCCAGGCTCATGTTAATTTCCTGCCTCATACCTAAAATCAGCTGTTTTTTCCAAAGGAACCTATTTCTTTTTTGAGGGTTGGAGTGGGGGGTGTACAATTGTTTACCAATGGGTAAAAATGCCTCAGGGAAGGTCTAGGAAAATATCACTTTTCAACATTGGTATTATGAATGCGTAACTTTATAGTGTGGATATAACCATGCAATAACCTGAAACAAGTACTCAACTCACATCTCAAAGTAGAGAAAAAAAGAAAGGCTATGCTGCATCATTTATTTCTCTCTCACTATGTAAATTAGATCTGTAGAGAATACAAGAGCTCATACTGAAGTGAAGCTTTTCTGAGCACAAAGGCTGAAGTCTGAATATCAAAATTTTGAGGAAAAGGTGAATTCTTTATAGAAAAAATTTGACAGAGTGTTTTAACTAATAATTTACATCTTTCCACCACATGTTTGTGTAACTTCTTGACATATAAAGCAAGCTGTAAACTTCTAGTTAAACGTGTTTCTATGTTGGAAAATCTTATCTCACTTTGTCAGATCTGGACACATTTGTAGATGGATTCTTTTTGTTGATGAAGGAAAGATTAAGTTCTCTCCCACTTTAAGGAAACAATGAAAATTGGCAATCTCCAAACAATAGAAATACCGGTATGCATTCAAACCTTCAATAAATAACTTTTAAACAATCTGTATAAAAATAATCTGTCACTTATTATTTTCTTTTTATGGAAAATGCTATTTGGAGGCTACAGTCTGCGTGTACAGTACACATTCCCACTGATGGTCATTGTTTCTAAACCTTTTTAGTAGGTAGAGGTAGGAAATACCTTTTTTTTAAGAAAAAAATAAGTTATGAGTTTATGGTGATATTTTAAATTTAAGATTTTTAATTTAAGATTATAGGGTATCTAACTTTTGTGTTATATTTGTATCTCTTCGTATCTCTTCTCAAGCTGCATGTCTTGGTTCTTAAAGTATTAATTTTTAATTATCACAATATATATTAAAGTTTCAGAATTAAAATACAGTATTACTACTAATAGGCTGCTAAGTACAATTTTGAAAATTTTTGTTGTAGTTTTTCTTGTCGTTATATAGTGCTTAAAATCATATAAAGTAATTTTTTTCTTTGTGTGTAAGGCCTCCAGTTTGATGTACAGCTTTATTTTCTAATAGTAAGGATTGCATTTTTCTTTCATGTTTATTTTTTTTTAATTTATAATATGTATGTGGTTTCATTTGGACAAAAGGTTGAATCAGAACTCGGGCTTCTCTTCTTATTCAGTCTATCTATAGGTCATCATCTTTATTATTTTTTGGTTTATAATTGGTTGCTTTTTTAAAATATGAATAAATACATAGATTATAAAATTGTTCATGCTTCTCCCTTTTTATACAAAAGGTAGCCTACTTTGCATACTGCTTTTGTACCTTTCTGATTTTAACCAAAACACATCACCTGTAGATCATTACATATCAGTACATAGCCATCTTTCTCATTACTTTATACAACTGTTTATTATTGCATTTTATATATGGACTGTAATTTATTCAGCCAGTGCTTTTGATGAATATTTGGGTTTTTGATTGTATGCTATTATAGAAAATACCACAACAAACCAATGAACAGCCGTTTGCCTGTATCATTTCATATTTTTACCAGTTTACCTTTGGGAAATCTAGAAGTGAAATTGCTGGGTCAAATGGTAAATGCATATGTAATTTTTCTAGATATTGCCAACTCCATAGGAGTTGAAACATTTTGGTATTCCCTCCAGCAATGTATAAGTACCTTTCTCTAATAGAGAAATTTGATGCTGGTTAAAAAAAAATTAATATGATTATCCATGTTAGTCATGTTTAACCCAAATTGATATTGAGCACTTCAGAGTAAGATAGCTTTTACTTATTTTTGGTTTATTTCTTTTCATAACTTAGTTTTGTAAATTTTTTTTTTTTTTAACTTTTTACCAACTGTGAGTCATAGTATTCTTTAATGGCCCAGCTCCTTCCTATGTTCTTTGTGCCTCACTACCTGATGTCTTCTGAACAACTTTTTACTTGATAGCTTATCAGAAGGCAATGTGAAAAGAATTTTACTTTTTTTTCTGATATCTCGTAATAAATTCAAGACTTTCTGTAGAACATCTAGCTGGAAATAGATGTCACTGTAATTAATTATTTGGAGCTCCAAAGAATACAGCAATCACATTACTAAATTTAGGTACCAATGAATTCCTTTTTTAAATTAACATATGGTCCATCTTGCCAAATACGACATTGGATTATAATTTTATTATTTTTTAATTTATATTTTCTTCTCAGAGTCACTTGTTAGTGGATTCTGAAAAAAATTAACCTTCAGGATTTTTCCTGGTTATGTGAAAGGTTGTCAGTGAGTTTTTTCTGAAGATTAAGTAATTGTAGATTAAATGATGATAGCATAGGCTCTGATAAAATTGGATGACATTTCTCAACTTAAAAATTTAATAAATCTGAACAAAAGAAAGTATAAATGATTTACAGTGATTTCCCATTCCCAGCCATCCCCACAATCAGTGAGTTCTTGTGTTTGCTTCCACAGAAGAAAATCTTTAAGTAGAACTTGACCTTTATAGTCAAACATACTAACAAAAATGTAAATGTTTATATATTTTTCATTAACCAAAATTGTTTCAATAACTCCTTGGTAAAAGTGTAAAAGAAAATTGATGAAGAGATTATTCAAAACATAACAAATGCAAAGTCCTGGAATTTTGTAGGTAACTATTTTAATGAAAAAGGTGTCTTTTTCTACCCTCTTATCTTCATGGATGTAGGTAAAATTATCTGGTCTTTATAATAGGATCAGTTGCAAAACTGATAACTTTATTTAGCCCTTTCAAGTAAGATAACAAGAAACAGTATTAAAAGTAGCTCAGAAGCACTTCACTTTTAAATGCATCATAAATCCATTATTAGTTATATTATCTTAAATCAGTTGTTCTCAACCCTTGCTACACATTATAATCCCCTCAACAACTATAAAAATTAACTATGCCCAGGCCCTTCTGGAAGAAATTTTGATTTAATTGGTCGGAGGTGGAGTTGGGGGCCTGGATATTTTTGAAGTTTACCTGATGATATGCACAGCCGGGGTTGAAAACCTCCAGATTAAATCTATTCTGTTAATCCTATTAGTTCAGAATCTTGTCTGTTAGTCAGCATTTGCTATTTGTGTATGTGTGGTTTGTTTGTGAATTTGTCTTTTGACTAACATTAAGTTTGCATTCAGCAAATATTTACTAACTGATAGTAGAATAAGTCAACCCAAAGATTCAAATTGAGTTAAAGGAAAACTCATATAACAAATTATAAATATAGGTAAATACAAAATCAAATACAAGAAATCGATACATATTGCTGGGTTTGGGGAGTAATGCTTCCAGCCAAATGAGCATATTTCTTAGGTGACTACTTCTGTCATAGGGGTATCTTTTGGCAGAAGATAAGAGTAAAAAAATAAATATCTTTTAAATAAATAGACATTGACTTGAATATAAAAATACTAGTTTGAAAGCAGAGTGACAGTATCGGCACACTCTACCGTTATACTCATTGTTGGTGGGTGCTTTCTGGTCAGCTTAAACCAATGCTCCAGTAGGTTCATATGCATGTATGTCTATCACTATCACCTTTCTGTCTTTATGTAGTGAGGAGTAGGTAGCATTGTCCTTTTGCAGTGATGTGTTAGGCCTGCATGTTCATGAAAGGGCGACTACTTGGTTTGCGTTGCTGCCCAATTTTGACGTTTTTTGTTTCTAAAAAGGATTTGACACCCCTTAAATTATAATTTGAACTCTATTTGAATTAATCCTAACCACATGAAAAAATGTTTACTCTATGGTAACAATCATAGAAGTTTGCATTTTTGTCTTAAAAGGAAATTTACTTGATACAGCAAATGACTTTTTCTAAGTCATAATCAGTCTAGTCTTTGTTTAGGCAACCAAAGAGATAGACAGCTGTGATACCAGAGCCATCTAACAAACAGTGAGTCACAAAAGGAGCCAGTGATAATTTATGTACTTTTCCCCCTGCCTTTATTTAATTGGTGACCTACTAGAGATGGACTCTTCAGTGTATTTTAACATATTTTTAGTGTTGTTTTTTTTTTTTCTTTGGTGCCTACATATTAGTTCAATCAATACATTTAAGAAATATTTTGAGGACCTAAGTGTTTACAACTACTAGCTTTTGGAGGTTTGTCTTGGGTTCTCCGTGTACTAATGTGGCCATTATAAAGGTGTTTGATGTTAGAATATGGCTTTTTAATGTGTCGATGCTTGAATAGAGCTATTCTCAAGCTGGAATAACTGAGACTGAATGGACAAGTGGATCTTCAAAAGGCGGACCTCTGCAGGCATTAACTAGGGAGTCTACAAGAGGGTCAAGAAGAACTCCAAGGAAAAGGGTGATGCAAGGCTTATTGCTTAGAATTGGGTTTTCAAATTCGTAGGGTTTTAGTGATTATTTTATATTTATTGTTTTTGTTTTTTTTCAAACTAACAGGTGGAAACTTCAGAACATTTTCGTATAGATGGTGCAGTAATTTCAGAGAGTACTCCCTAGCTGAAACTATAATGGCTTCAAGCAACGAAACCTTAGTAAATATGTTTCATAAATTGTATGAATGGTGTACCCTTTAATTAGAACTGGGGAGGCGGAATTTTGGCAAATCTCATATTTTCATATTTTAAAATAATTGTGTTTTAAATTTATGTTCCCCATACAGTTCTGAATTGTAGAATTTTTCAGTATAGCAAATTTATATAAATAAATCATTTCATCGTATAAAAATCCTAAGTATTGTAAGGATGCTTTTTGCTAAAAATTTTAAGAATGATAAGACCTCATAGTGGAAAGCACTTATATGTTCCTGTATAGGCTCTGTGCCCTAAATTTTTATCAAAGGAAACTTGAAAATATTACAGACATAGAAATATCTTTTGTTTCTTTTCTTTTTTAAGTATCTTTGCTATGTTTGGATAATTCTGAGTCTGAACAATTTGAATCTTGGCAGGTTGTCAATAGGGTGACTGGAAATTTCAAGCATGCAGCTCCTATTCTGCCAATCACTGAATTCTCAGACATACCCAGAAGAAAACCAAAGAAACCATTGACAAGAGCTGAAGTAAATGAATAAAATTTAGATCGAGGGCTATCATTCATCTTTAAAAAGAAATATTTATATTTGGTTTTTGGAGTGGGAGGGAGCGGAGTTTTCTTTTTTGGGGTGGTATTTATATAAATGTATCTATTATTTTAAAGGCATAGGTTTCTTAGTGAAAATGGAAGTTAACTGATAACATGCGTCCATATAGTATGCCATGCTAATATATTCTCTTGCTACTGTGTGCCTGTATCCAGTTTTCAGGGAAGTGGTCATTTGTGTGCTGCTTTGTATGTTGTATATTGTGTTTGTCATGGTGGGTACAGGATTATGAGGGAGGAGGCTACATTCTTATCTTTTAGACTGAAAGGTCAAATAATGAGTTTTTAAAGTGAAATCTGCTGCTTGAACTGATTAACACCTATCTAATTAAGCTTTAATATACTAACTGCATGGTGCATTATAATTTAAATGACTACTGAAGGAAATGAAGTATTTTGAATTGGGCATAAAGGTAAACAGCAAAACAATTCAAGGTTAAAAGATTTTGTTCTTGACATTGGGGAAATTGGATTGACTTTATAGTTAAAAACAGTGCTGTAGCTGAAATTTGTTCAAGGTCCATGTTAAGTGGCTATCTTCTTTATTTGATCATTTATTTAATTACAGACTTCTTAACAGAGGAAGAAACAATGTACTCTTAATGTTTTATTAGTGAAATTCATGGCTATCCAGTGAGGAAGCTTAAAATTTACTGCCATATTAGATGTACTGAGATTTTTTTTTAGTTTAGTTTTTTTTTTTTTTAACCTATTTGAATGTGTGGTGATTTTTCCCCCCTATTCACCACATTAAGATCTCTTCATATTCAAGAAATTTGAAGAACACTTTGGAAGCACATGAATACCTAGACAATAATGAACTTTGAAATGGCAGTCTTAGAAACTAGGGTAGACTTTTTAAACTGTTTTGTTCTTTAAAACTGCTACTTAAAATTATGTTTTAATTATTGTACTTCTACCTAAACTTTAACTTATGATTGTTTGTTTGTTTCTTATTAGGTGGGAGAAAAAACAGAGGAAAGAAGAGTAGAAAGGGATATTCTTAAGGAAATGTTTCCCTTTGAGGCATCTACACCAACAGGAATTAGGTATTCAGATACATTTAAAAGAAATTAAGAAACTTGCCCAAGTTTGTGTAGCTAGAAGTGGTGGGTTTGGTTGTGTCTGATATGATAAAGGGGACTGTATATACATTTTTTAAACCAATTCTATGTTCAGCCCTGTTCCTTCCACAACTTCAGATCATACTTCTAAGTTCCAGACCACTTAGAGGTTCTTTAGGGTTAAATAGGTAACTTCTAATTTTGATCTTTCTCTGCAATCATTTGTTTGCGCCTTCTTTAGCTTTGCAATTTCATTTTCCGTTTCTTAATCTCTTTTCCATCTTTCATATTTTTAAAATACAGAAATCTCATTTAACTTCCTGAAAAGGCATTAACATTATGTATCCCTTTTGTAACTAAAGACAAACTGGGTTAACACAAACACCAGTTGTAAGTAGACAGGGATACTTATCTGCAAGACCTAAAAACCTTGGACAAAGTCAAACCGCAACTGAACCTTCAAAGATACAAATATGACTATATGTGGGTGTTTTAGTTTTGTTATGCTGCCAGAAATGCAATATACCAGAAATGGGTTGGCTTTCATAAAGGGAATTTAAGTTACAAGTTTACAGTTCTACAGCCATGACAATGTCCAAACTAAGGCATCCAGAAAAAGATCTTGATTCAAGAAAGGCCGATGGTGTCCAGAACAACTCTCGACAGCTATAAAGGCACATGGCTGGTGTCTGCTTGTCCTGGTTTCTGGTTTCAAATAGCTTCCCCAAGGTGTTTTTCCCCCCTACATCTCCAAATGTCAGCTTTTTCCAAAATGTTTCCCTCTTCAAAGACCAACCTTGAATGGGCAGAGATCCATCTCCATGGAAACTACCTAATCAAAAGGTCTCACAATTTGGTTGGTCACATCTCCATGGAAATGAAAAGATGCCACCCAAACAATAGGTCTGCCCCCACAAGATTGGATTAGGATAAAGAAGATGGCTTTTCTTGAGTACATATAACAGACTCAAACCATCACAATGGGTCACTGGACAGGTCATGAGCATGATCAGCTGCACCTCACAGCACAGCAATGCGAGAAGAAGTAGGAGTGGGAGCGAGAGCCTAGAGGAGCCGGTTAGTGTTTTCGCTGTGATGCAGAAAACTGCATCTTCCCGTGGGGCGTAAGTGCAGAAGGTACCAACTTCACCTTACAGAGAAGCTCACCTGTACCCATAATTCATGTGACGGTTCGTGTTGTGGTCTGCTTTAATTGCCCTATGGGGACTGTAATTGGTGGGAGAGCCACTGTAATTCTGCCCAGACTCTGGGGAGCTATGGTTCGACTGGCTAGTAGCATCTTTGTTTACCTTGGTAGGAGGAACTGTCCACACAACTCTGCAGTGGGCACCGGGTGACTGGCTATAGGTTGTAGGGCTATCTGCCTGAGCCATATCTATTCCCACCGCTTCAGCCTCCTCTACCATATAGTTGAATTTGGTTGTATCCTGATCTGCCCCCACCTCCAGTGGAGCTGTAAGAGTTGGAGTTACTTTGCCCGTGGTTATTGCTCTTCTCTTTGCCCTAGGGAGGAGGTAGAGGGCTAGTTGCTGTTTTGGCTCTGGTTGTAGAATCCACATTTAAATATATATATATAGTTATATTAGCGGTTAAATATTATTATTAAGGTATCTTTATCCTTTTGAGAGATCCTTTGTAGGCAAAGAACCAAAAATTTTTCAGAGCTACTTTGGAATAAATCAAAGCTGATTTCGAAAATCTGATCTAATCTAAGGCTTTTATTCTAAACCACCACTGACTTTATTGTCCAGAATTGAACACATTGATCTTGTGACAATGGATAATTTGGAATGGAAAAGAAATGTATGGTATACTTGTTTTATTTGTCCTAGTAACAGAAGTAATTGTAATATAATATAATTTATGGCTTGAAAGAGAAGTTTCCAGATCACTGTAAAATTGGTATTACTAAATGCCAAGCACCATGTTAGGTACTAAAGTTTCTCACTGGGATATCAAATTCAATGTATTCAAACTCCCAAATCTATACAGACCAAATCTGGTCTTCCTCTAGAATTCTTCATGATATTTACGAACCACCTTCCACTAGAAGACAAAACCTCTCAGGTACCTTTTACTTGTCCCTCTGTGACCATAACTATTCAAGTCTGTTGACTTTACATCTGAAAAATAACTCTAATATACTTATATTTCTCTCAGTCTCAACTGCTATTCACTGAATTCATTCATATTTAATTTTATATATGGTCAATTCTTTTGAATGATGAATTGATTAGTGAACACTCCAAAGAAACCTGCAAGGTCTACATAAATTTCAAAGCAGTACTTAATGTTTCAATCATCAAATTAAATATACAACCCCTCAAATTATGATGGCAGTTGTACTAGCCAAGCTCCAATATGAGTCCCAGCGATCCCTTCCTCCTGGAATTCAGATCTTTTTATAGTTCCTTCCAACATTTTATCAGGGATGCTCAGTGTGACCAATAGAATACAGCAAAGGTGATGTCACAAAAAGATTGCAGCTTCCATCTTAAGTATGTTCTCTCTTTCAGATAACTCTGGAAGAAGCCAGCTGCCATGTCAGAAGGCATATAAAATTAAATATGAATGAATTCAGCGAATAGAAGTTGAAACTGAGAGAAATGTAAGTACATTAGAGTTATTTTTCAGATGTAAAGTCAACAGACTTGAATAGTTATGGTCACAGAGGGACAAGTAAAAGGTACCTGAGAGGTTTTATCTTCTAGTGGAAGGTGGTTCGTAAATACTCAGGAAGAATTCTAGAGGAAGACCAGATTTGGTCTATATAGATTTGGGAGTTTGAATACATTGAATTTGATATTCCAGTGAGAAACTTTAGTACCTAACATGGTGCTTGGCATTTAGTAAGCACTCAAATACATGTAAATTAATCCAAATTAAGATCATCTGTTGGTAGTTAGAGAACTATCCAACTCTCAGGAGATAAATTTGAACCAGAAATAGTTTAGAGTCCTTAGTAAACAGATATTTCTGATATAAGAATATATTAAATTGTCCACAGAGATGTGGAGGAATGAGTAAAGGAGTAGAGGGGAAATTAGTGTTTAAGGTATAAGTAATGAAAGAAGAACAGGAGGATGTGGTGTCACTGAAGAAAGCATTTTAAGATGAGTGGTCAAGAGTTTTGTGCAGCTAAGTAAAATAAGGGCCAAGAAATGGTGGTCTACTAAATTTGCAATCAGGTTGTCACTGATCTTGGTGAGACCAATTTCAGTGTCAGTGTAGGGACAGAGTGTAATAGCTCTGGTTAAGACAGCAATAGAGAGTTGGCAAGTCAAGGAAGAATTTTACCTGGTTTTTAAAATGAGACCATGCAGGCAGCACACAGATCAAGAAATGAAACAATTACCAGTGCCCCGGAGTCGCTCTAGTTTCTATCCTCTCCCTCTGCAAAACCACTATCCTGGCTTTATGGCACCATGGAGTTTGGATTTTGTCCTACTTTGTTGCTTTATAAATAGAGTCATGTATCACATACTCCTGTGTGAGTGGCTCTCAATTATCATTCTGTTTTTGAAATTATCTATATAACTATAGTTGTAGGTTGTTTTATTGCTGTATTGTATTTCAAATCCCTCCATTCAATTTTTAAGTAAATATCCCAACTTTTTGTTGTTTAATGTTAGGCACCATTTTTATTAGAATTTTGTCCAACTGGACTTTTTATTTTAAAGAAGTAGTAGATTTACAGAAAATTCATGCATAAATAGAAAGTTCCCTTTTATTAGGACCTTGCATTAGTGTGGTACATTTGCTGCAATTGATAAGAGAACATTTTTATGACTGTACTATTAACTGTAGTGCATAGTTTACTCCAGGTTCACTATTTGTGTTAAATAGTCCTATGGATATATTATTTCACATTTTTAGTCTCATAATATATATATAACTTAAAATTTATCCTTTTAACCACATTCAAGTATATGTTTCAGTGCTGTTAATTACATTCACAGTGTTCAACTCTCATCACCACCATGAGTTACCCAAACTTTTCCATCTTCCCAAACATGTCCTTTTGTGTCTGGCTTATTTCACTCAACATGATGGCTTCAGGCCCAACCATGTTGTCTACGTATCAGAACTTTACTCCTTTTTATGACTGAATAATTCTCCATTGTGTGTATTTAGCACATTTTGTTTATCCATTCATCAGTGGATGGCCACTTGGGTTGCTTCTCTCTTTTGGCTATTGTGAATAATGCCACTATGAACATAAATGTGCAAATCTCTGTTCAAGTCCTGCTTTCAATTCTTTTAGGTATATATCTGGTAGTGGGATTGCTGGATCATATGGTAATTCAATACTATACTTTTGGAGAAAACACCAAACTGTCTTCCACAGTGGCTGCACCATTTTTACATTCCCACTAACAACAAATGTATGTTCCTGATCGTCCACATCTTCTCTGACACTTGTAATTTTCCATAGATTCTTAAAAAAACATTTTTTATTATGAAATGTAACATATATACAAAAACAATAAATTTCAAAGTACATTGTAACAAGTAGTCATAGAACAAGTTTTAGAGTTTGGTATAGGTTGCTGTTCCACAATTGTAGGTTTTCCTTCTAGCTGCACCAAGATGCTGGAGACTAAAAGAAATATCAGTATGATTCAGCAGTCATATTCCTTTATTAAATCCTGTCTTCTCTAGTAGTCCTCCATTGATCTTTCTCCCAATCTTGAGGGGTATTTGGGCTCTACCCATTATAACTTTTTCATTTTGGAAAAGGGTGTTGCTGGTATGGGATAGGGGGATGGAACCAGTTGATGTTCTTGAAGAGAGTGGGTGGCCCCTTGGGTTTCAGGACTTATCTGGCCTAGGAACCCATCTAGAGGTTGTAGGTTTCTATAAAGTAATCTTAGTATGTGAAACTTTTGTCGAACCTCAGATAGAGCCCTAGGGTTCTTTAAGGTTAACAGGAATGGTTTTGGTTGGGGATTGGCAAACTGGTAATTAGCAATACCTAGCTAAAGCTTGGTTAAGAGTAGCCTCCACAATAGTCTCTTGACTCTATTTGAACTCTCTTAGCCACTGATACCTTATTTTGTAACCATTCTTTTCCTCTTTTTGGTCAGGAAGGCATTGTCAATTCCATGGTGCCAGGACCAGGCTCATCCCTTGGAGTCATGTCCCATGTTGCCAGAGAGACTTTCACCCCTGGATCCATTGTTTTTTAATAGTTGCCATTCTAGAGGGTATGAAATGATGTCACAGTGTGGTTTGATTTGCATTTCCCTAGTTGCTAATGATGTTGAGCATTTTTTCATGTATTTTTTGACATTTGTACATCCTCTTTGGAGAAATGTCTATTCAAGTTTACGTAAGTCTTTTGCTTATTTTATAAGTAAGTTGTTTGTCTTTTTGTTGTTGAATTGGAGGATTTCTTTATATCCTGGATTTTAACCATTATCAGATATGTAATTTCCAAATATTTTCTCCCATTGTATAAATTGTCATTTTACTTTCATGATAATTTCAATGAGTTCCCATTTATCTTTTCTTCTTTAGTTGCTTGTGCTTTAGGTGTAAAGTCTAAGAAACCATTGCCTAACACAAAGTCCTGAAGATGCTTCCCAATGTCTTCTCTTAGGAATTTTATAGTTCTGTTTCTTATATTTAGGTCTTTGATCCATTTGGAGTTGATTTTTGTATATAGTGTGAACTAGGCGTCCACCTTCATTCTTTTGCATATGGACACCCAGTTTTCCAGCACCATTTGTTGCAGAGACTTTTCTTTCCTAACGAAGTGAACTTGACACCCTTGTCAAAAATCAATAGGCCAGGGGTGCGAGGGTAGTTCACTGGTAGAATTCTTACCTGCCATGCAGGAGACCCAGGTTTGATTCCCAGCCCATGCACTTCCCAAACAAACCAACAAAAACAAACAAACAAAAAATTCAACAAATGGTGCTGCAATAATGGGATACTCACATGGAAAAATAATGAAATGTGACCTCACCATACAGCATACAAAAAAAGAAAAAAAAAAAGAAAGAAATCAGTAGGCCATAAATACGAGGGTTGATATTTGAATGCTCAGTTTAATTCAGTTGTTTTAGATGTTTGATTCTCTTAGTTGCTTTTGTAAATGGAGGGTCTTTTTTTCTTCTAATTTTTGCTTCAGATTGTTTATTACTAGGGTATAGAAACACTCCTGATTTCTGGGGTTAATTTTGTATATTGCCACTTTGCTGAATTCTTTTATTAGTTCTAGTTGCTTAGATGTGGATTTTTTAAGGATTTTCTTTATATAGTATCATGTCATCTACAAATAAGAAAAGTTTTACTTATTCCTTTCCAATTTGGGGAAAGGATGATTTTTTCAATAAATGGAGAAATAAGAAAAAAAATGAGCCTTGATCCCTAACACTATGCACAAAAATTAATTTTAGGTGAATCATCAACCTAAACAGCTAAGCTTTTAGAAGAATACACAAGAGAATATCCTCATGATCTTAGAGTTAGCAAACATTTCTTAAACAGAATCCAAAAATCACTAACCATTAAATAAAAATGGATAAATTGGATTTTACATTAAGAACTTCTGTTAATCAAAATACATTATTGAGTACAGTAGAACAAGCAGTGTGGACAACCAAAGCTATAGGCTGAGCCCCCAGTCTTGGGTTTGTTCATATGAAACTTAACCCCACAAAGGACAGGTCAAGCCTACTTAAAATTAGGCCTAAGAGTCACCCTCAAGAAAGCCTCTTTTGTTGCTCACATGTGGCCTCTCTCACCAGCCAACACAACAAGCAAACTCACCACCCTCCCCCTGTCTACAGGGGACATAACTTCCAGGGGTGTGGACCTTCCTGGCAACGTGGGACAGAAATCTGAGAAGGAACTCGGACTCAGCATCAAGGGATTGAGAGAAACCCTAGAATGAGCGGAGACCCAGCATCAAGGGATAGAGAAAATCCTCTCGACCAAAAGGGGTAAGAGTGAAATGAGACAAAGTGTTAATGACTGTGAGATTCCAACCAGAGTCGAGAGGCTATCCTGGAGGTTATTCTTATGCATTAAGTAGATATCACCTTGTTATTCAAGATGTAATGGAGAGGCTGGAGGGAACTGCCTGAAAATGCAGAGCTGTGTTCCAGTAGCCATGTTCTTGATGATGATTGTATAATGGTGTAGCTTTCACAGTGTGACTGTGTGATTGTGAAAACCTTGTGTCTTATGCTCCTTTTATCTACCTTATCAACAGACAAGTAGAAAATATGGAATAAAAATAGATGAACAGAATAATTTCTAAATGTTGTGTTAGTTAATTTTTTTAATTAATAAAAAAATTAAAAAATAAAAATAAATAATAAACAATAGAGGGAACAAACGTTAAAATAAATTTAGTAGATTGAAATGCTAGTGATCAATGAAAGGGAGGGGTAAGGGGTATAGTATGCATGAACTTTTTCCATTTTCTTTTTATTTCTTTTTCTGAATTGGTGCAAATGTCCTAAGAAATGATAGTGATGATGATGAATATACAACTATGTGATGATATTGTAAATTATTAATTATATATCAAGAATGGAATGATCATATGGTAAGAATGTTCATGTTTGTATGTTGTTATGTTTAAGGAATAAGAAAGAAAGAATGAAAGAAAAAAGACTTCCGGAGAAGACGGCGGCTTAGTAAGGCACGCGGGTCTTAGTTCCTCCTCCAGAACAACTACTAAAGAACTAGAAACAGTACAGAACAGCTCCCACAGCCACGACAGAGACCAGACACACAGCGTATCCCATTCCAGAATGGCTGGACCGGCTAAGAGACTCCGCTGCGGTGAGGTCCCCAAGCGGCGCGCACTTCCCCGGGCTGAGGCGGCTGGCGGCCAGAGCCCCTCCCTCCCTCCTTCCCGGGCAGGCTGGGAACCTTGGACCGGCAGTTCCCCAAGCCGCGGCAGCCCTCCCACATGTGGCTTCCCGGCCCGGCTGGGCGCCTTGGATCGGCGGTTCCCCTAAGCTGCGGTGGCCTGCGACCCTCCCCCATGCGCGGCTTCCCGGGCTGGCTGGTAGCCTCAGAACAGCGGTCCCCCAAGCCGCGGTGGCCGGCGACCACAGCCCCTTCCACACACGCGGCTTCCCGGGCCGGCTGGGAGCATCGGAACAGTGGTTCTCCAAGCTGCGGCGGCTGGCGACCCTCCCCCACAGGCGACTTCCCGGAGGGAAAGGAAAGAGTCTCCAACAGTAGTAGAGACGGAGACCAACCTAACACCAATAGTGGCATTAAGGAACAACTTTCAACTACTAAAAATAGGCCCTCAGCTCAGGCAAAACTGATCAAGGTGGAAGTCGCCGATTGGGCTAACTGAAAAAGAGGAAAAGGGGTGAAACAGCCTTCTGCGGCTGTTTCTACGGAGGCTTCATTGCCTCTGGGCTCAGCGCTGGGATTACATAGGTTACAACTGCCCCGAACGCAGAAACAGGCTGCTTTTAAGGCTCTCTACCACCTGAACCTTCCCCGCGGGAGGGGTGAAACAACTCAGGTGGATTCCCTCTCTCAAGGAATTCAGATCCCAGGACTTCACAATTTGAAGCCATTAAAACCAACCTACAACCTTTCCTCTGTCTCCACCACACACCCAGCAGCGAGAGTCTTCCAAAGTTAAAGGAGCCACAACATCTTTTGCTGGTGGGACCCGCAGACAGACAAGCACCACATACTGGGCAGGATAAGAAAAACAGAGCCCAGAGACTTCACAGGAAAGTCTTTCAACCTGCTGGGTACAACACTCAGGGAAATGCCCAGACACCAGCAAAAAATAACAAATCACACCAGGAAAATTGAAGATATGGCCCAGTCAAAGGAACAAACCAATAGCTCAAATGAGATACAGGAGCTGAGACAACTAATGCTGAATATACAAACAGAAATGGAAAACCTCTTCAAAAACGAAATCGATAAATTGAGGGAGGACATGAAGAAGACATGGGCTGAACAAAAAGAAGAAATAGAAAAACTGAAAAAACAAATCACAGAACTTATGGAAGTGAAGGATAAAGTAGAAAAGATGGAAAAAACAATGGATACCTACAATGATAGATTTAAAGAGACAGAAGATAGAGTTAGTGATTTGGAGGATGGAACATCTGAATTCAAAAAAGAAACAGAAACTATAGGGAAAAGAATGGAAAAATTTGAACAGGGGATCAGGGAACTGAAGGACAATTTGAACCGCACAAATATACATGTTGTGGGTGTCCCAGAAGGAGAAGAGAAGGGGAAAGGAGGAGAAAAACTAATGGAAGAAATTATCACGGAAAATTTCCCAAATCTTATGAAAGACCTAAAATTACAGATCCAAGAAGTGCAGCGCACCCCAAAGAGATTAGACCCAAATAGGCTTCTGCAAGACACTTACTAGTTAGAATGTCAGAGGTCAAAGAGAAAGAGAGGATCTTGAAAGCAGCAAGAGAAAAACAATCCATCACATACAAGGGAAACCCAATAAGACTATGTGTAGATTTCTCAACAGAAACCATAGAAGCTGGAAGACAATGGGATGATATATTTAAATTACTAAAAGAGAAAAACTGCCAACCAAGACTTCTATATCCAGCAAAATTGTCCTTCAAAAATGAGGGGGAAATTAAAACATTTTCAGACAAAAAGTCACTGAGAGAATTTGTGACCAAGAGACCAGCTCTGCAAGAAATACTAAAGGGAGCACTAGAGTCAGATACGAAAAGACAGAAGAGAGAGGTATGGAGAAGAGTGTAGAAAGAAGGAAAATCAGATATGATATATATAATACAAAAGGCAAAATGGTAGAGGAAAGTATTACCCAAACAGTAATAACACTAAATGTTAATGGACTGAATTCCCCAATCAAAAGACATACATTGGCAGAATGGATTAAAAAACAGGATCCTTCTATATGCTGTCTACAGGAAACACATCTTAGACCCAAAGATAAACATAGGTTGAAAGTGAAAGGTTGGGAAAAGACATTTCATGCAAATAACAACCAGAAAAGAGCAGGAGTGGCTACACTAATATCCAACAAATTAGACTTCAAATGTAAAACAGTTAAAAGAGACAAAGAAAGAAAGGAAAAAAAGAAGAAAAAAAATAAAAAAAGAGAAAAAAGAGACAAAGAAGGACACTATCTACTAATAAAAGGAACAATTAAACAAGAAGACATAACAATCATAAATATTTATGCACCGAATCAGAATGCCCCAAAATACGTGAGGAATACACTGCAATCATTGAAAAGGGAAATAGGCACATCTACCATAATAGTTGGAGACTTCAATTCGCCACTCTCATCAATGGACAGAACATCTAGACAGAGAATCAATATAGAAACAGAGAATTTGAATATTACAATAAATGAGCTAGACTTAACAGACATTTATAGGACATTATACCCCACAACAGCAGGATACACCTTTTTCTCAAGCGCTCATGGATCATTCTCAAAGATAGACCATATGCTGGGTCACAAAGCAAGTCTCAACAAATTTAAAAAGATTGAAATCATACACAACAATTTCTCAGACCATAAAGGAATGAAGTTGGAAATCAATAATAGGCAGAGTGCCAGAATATTCACAAATACGTGGAGGCTCAATAACACACTCTTAAACGAGTGGGTCAAGGAAGAAATTACAAGAGAAATTAGTAAATATCTCGAGGCGAATGAAAATGAAAACACAACATATCAAAACCTATGGGACGCAGGAAAGGCAGTGCTAAGAGGGAAATTTATTGCCCTAAATGCCTATATCAGAAAAGAAGAAAAGGCAAAAATTCAGGAATTAACTGTCCACTTGGAAGAACTGGAGAAAGAACAGCAAACTAATCCCAAAGCAAGCAAAAGGAAAGAAATAACAAAGATTAGAGCAGAAATAAATGAAATTGAACATGAAAACAATAGAGAAAATCAATAAGACCAGAAGTTGGTTCTATGAGAAAATCAATAAGATTGATGGGCCCTTAGCAAGACTGACAAAAAGAAGAAGAGAGAGGACGCAAATAAATAAGATCAGAAATGGAAGAGGAGACATAACCACTGACCTCACAGAAATAAAGGAGGTAATAACAGAACTCTAGGAAAACATGGAGACTGAGGGTGCTTTGAGGACTAAAGCTGAGAAGCAGAAACGGGATGTCAGGGAAGAGCTAGAGGCTCTGAAAACAGAATTGGAGGACATGCTGGATTCCACAGCTGCCCAGCAGGAGCTCAGGTTCAAAGGAGAACAGGAAGTAAACATCCTGACGAAGACCCTGGAGCACAAGGCCAAGACCGCCGAATGGCCCGGAGAGGTGCTGGCCACTGCCCAGACGAGGGGATGTATGCCAAAGCGGAGGACTGAGGCCAGAGCTGCCGGGTGAGCGCCGACCTCCTGCCGCCCTAGACAGAGGGGCGACGACCCCGCCCCCCCCCCAGAGACGCCTGGGACCGCCCCCCTCCCCCACCTGCCCCTGGCCCGCCGGAGCCCCCCAGACGCCCAGAACACCGCGCCTAGCTGCGGGCCTTTGGCTTCCTGGGCTCTCGGCCGCTCCCACCTCCCAGAATCCGCCCAGGAGAAGAGGATCTGGCGGGATCGTCCTCCTGCTCAGGCCCCAAAGCAAAAGCTGGCACTGCAATGGAGGCAGGCCCCTGAGGCTGGGCGAGAGGGGTTTCATTAATCGATTTTTCGTCACCGTGAGGACTTCTGATACCTGAACACCCCAGAGAAGTCCTCACCTCCCCTCTCGGCCAGCCTCTCCCCTCTCCCCACCCCCTCTCCCCTCTCCCCTCTCCCCCACCCCTCTCCCCTCCCCCTCTCCCCTCCCCCTCTCCTCTCTCCCCCTCTCCCCTCTCACCCACCCTCTCTCCCCCTCCCCTTTCCCCACCCTCTCTCCCCTCTCCCCTCTCCCCCCACCTCTCTCCCTCTCCCCTCTCCCCCACCCTCTCTCCCCTCTCCCCTCTCCCCCACCCTCCTCCCCTCTCCCCCACCCTCTCTCTCTCTCTCCCCTCTCTCCCACCCTCTCCCCCTCTCCCCTCTCCCACACCCTCTCCCCCTCTCCCCACCCTCTCTCCCCTCACCCCCACCCTCTCCCCCGTATTCCCCACCCTCTATCCCCTCTCCCCCCTCCCCTCTCCCCCACCCTCTCTCCCCTCTCCCCCACCCTCTCTCCCCCTCTCCCCCACCCTCTCTCCCCTCTCCCCCACCCTCTCTCCCCTCTCCCCCACCCTCTCTCCCTCTCCCCCACTCTCTCTCCCCTCTCTCCTCTCAGGGAGAGAGGGTGGGAAGAGAGAGAGGGGTGGGAGAGGGAGAGAGAGGGTGGGAGAGGGGAGAGAGGGTGGGGAGAGGGGAGAGAGTGGGGGAGAGGGGAGAGAGGGTGGGGAGAGGGGAGAGTGGGTGGCGGAGAGGGGGAGAGGGTGGGGGAGAGGGAGAGAGGGTGGGGAGAGGGGAGAGTGGGTGGGGGAGAGGGCAGAGGGTGGGGGAGAGGGGAGAGGGTGTGGGAGAGGGGAGAGGGTGGGGGAGAGGGGAGAGAGGGTGGGGAATAGGGACCCTCTGCCCTCTCCCCCACCCTCTCTCCCCTCTCCCCAACCCTCTCCCCCTCTCCGCCACCCTCTCTCCCCTCTCCCCCACTCTCTCCCCTCTCTCTCACCCTCTCTCCCCTCTCTCCCACCCTCTCCCCCTCTCCACCACCTTCTCTCCCCTCTCCCCCACCCTCTCTCCTCTCTCCCCCACTCTCTCTCCCCTCTCCCCCACTCTCTCTCCCCTCTCTCCTCTCAGGGGAGAGAGGGTGGGGAAGAGGAGAGAGAGGGTGGGGGAGAGGGGAGAGGGAAGAGAGGATGGGGGAGAGGGGATAGAGGGTGGGGAATAGGGGAGAGAGTGGGGGAGGGTGGCGGAGAGGGGGAGAGGGTTGGGGAGAGGGGAGAGAGGGTGGGGGAGAGGGCAGAGGGTCCCTATTCCCCACCCTCTCTCCCCTCTCCCCCACCCTCTCTCCCCTCTCCCCCACCCTCTCTCCCCTCTCCCCTTTCCCCCACCGTCGCCCCTCTCCCCCACCCTCTGCCCTCTCCCCCACCCTCTCTCCCCTCTCCCCCACTCTCCCTCCCCTCTCCACCACCCTCTCCCCCTCTCCACCACCCTCTCTCCCCTCTCCCCCACCCTCTCTCCCCTCTCCCCCACTCACTCTCCCCTCTCTCCTCTCAGGGGAGAGAGGGTGGGGAAGAGGAGAGAGAGGGTGGGGGAGAGGGGAGAGGGAAGAGAGGATGGGGGAGAGGGGAAGGGGGAGAGGGGATAGAGCATGGGGAATAGGGGAGAGAGGGTGGGGGTGAGGGGAGAGAGGGTTGGGGAGAGGGGAGAGGGTGGGGAAGAGGGGAGAGAGGGTGGGGGAGGGTGGGGGAGAGTGGAGACAGGGTGGGGGAGATGGGAGAGGGGGGAGAGGGGATAGAGGGTGGGGGGGAGGGGATAGAGGGTGGGAGAGAGGGGAGAGAGGGTGGCGGAGAGGGGGAGAGGTTTGGGGATAGGGGAGAGAGGGTGGGGGAGAGGAGAGAGAGGGTGGGGGAGAGGGCAGAGGGTGGGGGAGAGGGAGAGGTGGGGAGAGGGCAGAGAGGGTCCCTCTCCCCTCTCCCCACCTTCTCTCCCCTCTCCGCCACCCTCTCTCCCCTCTCCGCCACCCTCTCCCCTCCCCCCACTCTCTCCCCCTCTCCCCTACCCTCTCCCCTCTCCCCCACCCTCTCTCCCCTCTCCGCCACCCTCTCCCCTCTCCCCCACTCTCTCCCCTCTCCCCTACCCTCTCCCCCTCTCCCCCACCCTCTCCCCCTCTCCGCCACCCTCTCTCCCCTCTCCCCTCTCCCCCACTCTCTCTCCCTTCTCCCCCACCCTCTCTCCCCTCTCCCCCACCCTCTCTCCCCTCTCCCCCACCCTCTCTCCCTTCTCCCCCACCCTCTCTCACCTCCCCCCCTCCCCTCTCCCCCACCCTCTCTCCCCCCTCCCCTCTCCCCCACCCTCCCTCCCCCTCCCCTCTCCCCCTCCCCTCTCCCCCACCCTCACTCCCCTCTCCCCTCTCCCCCCCACCCTCCCCCCTCCCCCCCCACCCCCCCTCCCCTCTCCCCTCTCCCCCACCCTCCCTCCCCCCTCCCCTCGCCCCCACCCTCCCTCCCCTCTCCCCTCTCCCCCACCCTCTCTCCCCTCTCCCTTCTCCCCCACCCTCTCTCCCCTGTCCCCCACCCTCTGAGGAGCTGAGGAGCACGGAGGCAGAGATCATCCAGCCGCAGGCATAACTGGCGGCTGCAGGCGTGCCCAGCGTGCCCAGTGTGCCCAGCGTGCCCAGCACCAGGCCAGTGGGAGTGGGATGAGCTGCCGCCAACAGCAGTGGCAAAGGAGCCCTGGTATTTAGGAGAAGCCCAGGGACATGGTGCTGCAGCTGGAGGAGGAGCAGGGCAACACGGAGCTGGAGATCGACCAGTGAGGAAAGCAAACCTGCAGAAGGACCAGCTCAGCACCGACCTGAACCTGGAGCGCAGCCACGCCTGGAAGAAGCAGGACGGTGGCAGCAGCTGGAGCACCACAACAAGGAGCTCAAAGTCAAGTTGCAGGAGGTGGAGGCCACCACCAAGTCCAGGGCCAAGGCCTCCATCACAGTCCTGGAGGCAGAGACTGCGCAGCTGGAGGAACAGCTGGACAAGGAGACCAACGAGCGCCAAGCGGCCTGCGACCAGCTGCGCAGGGCCGAGAAGCCGAGGGACGGGGTGCTGCAGGCGGAGGACGAGCAGGGGGATGCTGAGCAGTTCAAGGTCCAGGGCCCAAGGCATCCACCCACCTGAAGCAGCTCGGGCGACAGCTGGCGGAGGCCAAGGAGGAGGCCCAGCCGGCCAGCGCCGACCGCCCGAAACTGCAGCATGGGCTGGAAGAGGCCACGGAGACCGCTGGCGCCGGGAACCGCGAGGGCAGCTCCCTCGACGAGGAGCGCAGGCCCTCCCCGCGCCGAGTGGCCGGACAGGTGCTGGCCACTGCCCAGACGAGGGGATGCAGGCCGTAGCGGGGAACTGAGGCCAGAGCTGCCGGGTGAGCACCCACCTCCTGCCGCCCTAGACTGAGGGGCGACGCCCCCGCCCCCGCCCTCCCCGGAGACGGCTGGTACCGCCCCCCTCCCCCACCTGCACCTGGCCCGGAGCCCCCCAGACGCCCTGAAAGCCACGCCTGGCTGCGGGCCTTTGGCTTCCTGCGCTCTCGGCTGCTCCCACCTCCCAGAATCCGCCCAGGAGAAGAGGAACTGGCGGTATCGTCCTCCTGCTCAGGCCCCAAAGCAAAAGCTGGCGCTGCAAGCGAGGCAGGCCCCTGAGGCTGGGCGAGAGGGGTTTCATTAATCGATTTTTCTTCACCGTGAGGACTTCTGATAGCTGGACACCCCAGAGAAGTCCTCACCTCCCCTCTCGGCCAGCCTCTCCCCTCTCCCCCACCCTCTCTCCCCTCTCCCCTCTCCCCCACCCTCTCTCCCCGCTCCCCTCTCCCCCACCCTCTCTCCCCGCTCCCCTCTCCCCCACCCTCTCTCCCCGCTCCCCTCTCCCCCACCCTCTCTCCCCTCTCCCCTCTCCCCCCACCCTCTCTCCCCTCTCCCCTCTCCCCCACCCTCTCTCCCCTCTCCCCTCTCCCCCACCCTCTCTCCCCTCTCCCCTCTCCCCCACCCTCTCCCCCTCTCCCCTCTCCCACACCCTCTCCCCCTCTCCCCTCTCCCCCACCCTCTCTCCCCTCTCCCCCACCCTCTCTCCCCTCTCCCCCACCCTCTCTCCCTCACCCCCACCCTCTCCCCCGCATTCCCCACCCTCTATCCCCTCTCCCCCCTCCCCTCTCCCCCACCCTCTCTTCCCTCTCCCCTCTCCCCCACCCTCTCTCCCCTCTCCCCCACCCTCTCTCCCCTGAGAGGAGAGAGGGGAGAGAGGGTGGGGGAGAGGGGAGAGAGGGTGGGGGAGAGGGGAGAGAGGGTGGGGGAGAGGGGAGAGAGGGTGGGGGAGAGGGCAGAGGGTGGGGGAGAGGGGAGAGTGTGGGGGAGAGGGGAGAGGGTGGGGGAGAGGGGAGAGAGGGTGGGGAATAGGGACCCTCTGCCCTCTCCCCCACCCTCTCTCCCCTCTCCCCCACCCTCCCCCACTGTCTCCCCTCTCCCCCACCCTCTCTCCCCTGTCCCCCACCCTCTCTCCCCTCTCCCCCACCCTCTCCCCTCTCCCCAACCCTCTCTCCCCTCACCCCCACCCTCTCTCCCCTATTCCCCACGCTCTATCCCCTCTCCCCCCTCCCTCTCCCCCACCCTCTCTCCCCGCTCCCCTCTCCCCCACCCTCTCTCCCCTCTCCCCTCTCCCCCCACCCTCTCTCCCCTCTCCCCTCTCCCCCACCCTCTCTCCCTTCTCCCCCACCCTCTCTCCCCTCTCCCCCACCCTCTCTCCCCTGTCCCCCACCCTCTCTCCCCTCTCCCCCCGCCCTCTCTCCCCTCTCCCCCACCCTCTCTCCCCTCTCCCCAACCTCTCCCCCTCTCCGCCACCCTCTCTCCCCTCTCCCCCACTCTCTCTCCCCTCTCCCCCACCCTCTCTCCCCTCTCCCCTACCCTCTCTCCCCTCTCCCCCACCCTCTCCCCCCCTCCTCCACCCCTCCCCCTCTCCCCCACCCTCTCTCCCCTCTCCCCTCTCCCCCACCCTCTTTCCCTTCTCCCCTCTCCCCCACCCTCTCTCTCCTCTCCCCTCTCCCCCACCCTCTCTCCCCTCTCCCCTCTCCCCTCCCTCTCTCCCCTCTTCCCTCTCCCCCACCCTCTCTCCCCTCTTCCCTCTCCCCCACCCTCTCTCCCCTCTCCCCTCTCCCCCACCCTCTCTCCCCTCTCCCCCACCCTCATTTTCAGGCAGACCAGAAGCTAATTTTCTCGATGAGTGTCATTCAATGAGTTCTGGTGGCACCAAGAATGCTGCCCTGCATGCTCGGGAAGAATGGAACCCACGCAGACACAGCTCCCTCTCTCAGGAGTCCGGGGGGCACACAGCTGATAGCCGAGCAGTCACACTAATAAGTGTGAAATTTCAACTGAGAGCACCATTATGAAGGAGAAAGACCAGGAGTTTAAGAGCCCCATGATATATTAGGATAAAGTGAATTTAAGATGTTTAGCTTTTCCACATGACTTTGAAGTGCTTCCTATCCGAGGAGCTGAAGTTTACTTCCTTGTCCCTTTGATACTCAACGTGGTATCCAAAAAGGCATTCTTTTTTTTTTTTAAAGGAAATGAATCATGAAGATACATAAAAGCTACATATGCCTAAAAGCTCTGAATTCACTCCCCAGTTGTGGTCACAAAGGAGTGAATGGAACTCTCACCCCCCTTTTTATATAATAAAAGTGCCTTAGCATGTGTTGCAGCTGTCACCACTACAGCAAGCTCGGTTTATAGATGTCTCCACTGAGCGTCACAATGAAGAGTACCATGTGCAAAACAAAACAAAAAAAACTTTACTGCTAGAAAGTGCTAAGCCCCATCTAACCCTGCAACGGGTTGTAATCTGTTTGCTGGTGGAGGACCTTACCTCGATGTTGCCGGCTGCTGACTCACGGGGCGGGGGTTGCTGGAGGTTGGGGTGAATGTGGCAGTTTCTTAAAATAAGACAACAATGAAGTTTGTTCACTGATTCCCTCTTCCTTTCACAAAAGATTTCTCTGTAACATGTGATGCTGTTGGATAACATTTTACCCAGAGTAGAACTTCTTTCAGTATTAAAGTCAGTCCTCTCAAACCGTGCTGCTGCTTTATCAATTAACTTTATGTACTATTCTACATCCTTTGTTGTCACTTCAACAATGTTCACAGCATCTTCACCAAGAGGAAATTCCATCTCAAGAAATAACTTACTTTGCTCCTCCATAAAAAGCAACTCCGCATTCATTCAGGTTTTTAAAAAATATTTTTGTTTAAAAAATAAAGCAATATACTTAGAATCACCAAAACTGGATAGCTTAGTTAGCTTAACCACAGGCATATGTAAATAAATATCCAAATAATCATTGCAAAACCTGTGTGTGGGCAGTAAGTTTCATAAGCCATTTAAAATTAAGGCAACAAGGAACAGATGTTTAAATTCAGATAGCAAAGTTCTTCAATTCCAAATATTAAACACTGACTTGAATATCGTTCGAACAGCAGTCAGAACTGTGAATGTTCTCGTGGGTTTTATCGGGAGATTGCAGCAATGCAGTCACATCTTTAGACTCCATTTCCAATTCTAGTTCTCGCGCAGTTTCCACTACAGCTGCAACTACTTCCTCCCCTGAAGTCTTGCACCCCTCAAGGTTGTAATCAACTTCTTCCAAACTCGTGTTAATGTTGATGTTTTAACCTCCTCCCATGAGTCACAAGGGTTCTTACTGGCATCTAGAATGCTGAATTCTTTCCAGCATTTTCAGTTGACTTTGCCTTGATCTTTCAGAGGAATCACTATGGGCGCTATAGCCTTATGAAATACTTGTCTTAAAAAACAAGATTTGAATATCAAAATGACTCCTTGACCCATGGGCTATAGATTGGATGTTGTGTTAGCAGGCATGAAAACAATATTAATCTCAATGGACATCTCCATCTGAATTCGTAGGTGACCAGGTGCATTGTGAATGAGCAGTAATACTTTGAAAGTACTCTTTTTTTCTGAGTAGTAGGTCTCAACAGTGGGCTTAAAATATTCAGTAAACTATATTGTAAACAGATGTGCTGTCATCCAGGATTTGTTGCTCCTTTATAGAGCAAAGACAGAATAGATTGAGCATAATTCTTAAGGGCCCTGATCATTTATCATTTTGGAATGATAAATGAGCACTGGCTTCAACTTTAAGTCACCAACTGCATTAGCCTCTAGCAAGAGAGTCATTTTGTCCTTTGACACTTTGAAGCAAGCTGGGCATTGACTTCTCTGCAGCTATGAAAATCCTAGTTGACATTTTCTTCAAATACTAGGCTGTTTTATCTACATTAAAAATCCATTGTTTATTGTAGTTCTCTTAGCTGGATCTTCTGAATAATTTGCTGTGGCTTCTGTATCAGCACTTGCTGCTTGACCATGCACTTTGATGTTATGGAGATTACTTCTTTCCATAACCTCATGAACCAACCTCTGCTAGCTTTATACTTATCTTCTACAGCTTCCTCGCCTCTCTTGGCCTGTGGACACGTATTGTGGTATTCCAGGTCAGGGCCTCTCTTCCAGGTGAGAGCTGATGTGAAGCTGTCTTCTACATTTATATGTGTTGCTGTTTGCGTGCCCTGAATCACCATCCCAGACTCCAACTGCATCAATCAAGCAAGATCCTTTTTAGCCTTTGCTCATCTTACTTCAGTGCTCTGACTTGGAAGAAGACAATGGCAGCCTGGGGAGGAGGAGAAGATGAGTGGAAGAGCAAGGTAGAATTTCAATGTGAACGCTACCTCTTCCCCATCAAAGTCCCCTAGGAATCTTCTCTGAAGACTGGCTGTCAGCAAGCTTAGGCTCTTCTGTCAGATAGCAAGTCACTTGGCAGCCTCAGTTGGTCCTTCTTTCCCGGATTTCATTGCTTCTTGTTTCTGGCTTCAGTGGCTTCCTCTCAGCTTCTCTGGCGCTTTTCTGTGAGCTTCACTTAATTTAATCTCTCGGGAGCTATTAAACATTTTTACATACTAAATAGAACATCTGTTAGTAGTGCCAAAGTATATACTTATTATTATCCTTAGTATTTGTGGTAGCTAGGTTCAGGTGTCAGCTTGGCCAGGTGAAGGTACCTAGTTATATTGCTGTGGGTATAAGTCAATGGCATGTGAAGCTCATCTGTCACTGGTAACATCTGCAGTCAGTTAGGAGGCGTGGCTACTACCATGTTTGATTTAATTGGCTGGTGCTTAAATAAGAGAGCTCAATGTGGTACAACCCAAGCAGCTCAGCATACCTCATCTCAGTGCTCACAGCTCAGCCCAGGCCTTTGGAAATGTAGAAAGGAATCACCCCAGGGAAAGTTGTTGGAACCCAGAGGCCTGGAGAGAAGGCCAGCAGAGATCACCTGAGCCTTCCCACGTAAGAAAGAACCTCAGTTGAAAGTTAGCTGCCTTTCCTCTTAAGAACTATAAATAAATCCCCTTTTATTAAAAGCCAATTCATCTCTGGTGTGTTGCATTCTGGCAGCTAGCAACTTAGAACATTAGTCAAGAATGTCTCTGATAATTTTGTTCTGGTGATTTCTAACTTCCCAATATCCTACAAATAGGATTCTGTTTTTGTGCACAGAGGTTCTCCTATGCCATTTTCATACTATAGTACCTTGCTTTAGGCAGCCTTGAAATACAGAGTTCTTAATAATGAAAAAACTTACAGACTAATTAAAACTTTTCTAATTTTTCCTTATCACAAACTGTATACATTTTACAGTAAATTTTTAAAACAACCAGACGTAACTATTGTCTGACAGCAGTGTCAACTGCTATAGAAAATTTTAATCCAGCTAAAATATGGATAGTGGGAACCCCAAGAAATGATACCGCATTTTGAAATGTACTCTAAAAATCACAATAAGGATTAATAAGCAAATTTGGTTAGGTTGTTTACTTCAGGACTTTAAAATTGCTGCCTATTCATATGAACAAGGTACTGTCCCAGAAATTAAATGATTTTGAAACAAGGATGCACCAGGGGGGCACTGTGGCGCTCATGGTAGCTCATGATTACATTTTTAGAATAACAGCTTTACCGACTAAAATTTGTCATTTGGAACTAACACTTAAAATGTCAAGTTGTGATTACATTTGTTCCCATAGCATCCTCGATCAAAAATACAATTATACTTTAATCATGATTTTCATATTAAGGATAATTACATTAAAATGATCATAAGAGTACAGAATTAGAAAGTCAGTAAATAGGAAGTAGCCTTAATTTTAGCTTATATTTTCCAATATAATATTACTAATTATCAAGATTTTAAAACCAGTTTAATTTATTTTCTATTGATAGCTACTCTCATAAGACCAGAAGCCATTTACAGTAATTTGTATATATTAAAATCTGGAATATTCAAATTTTTCTTTTTTTAAATTAAAAAATTTTAAATGGCAATATATTCATGTGGTTAAAGTTTAAATATATAGCTAAAATTTTCCCTCCCACCTCTAACCCCCAGCTATCCAGCTCCTTTCCCCATAGACAACCAATTTTACTAGTTTTTTTTGCGTGTGTATCTTTCCAGGGATATTTAATGTTTGATGCAAAGAAATAGATGTATATTATTTTTGTGCCCATATTTTACACAGATGGTAGCATGTTCTACATAAGATTTCATTCCTTTCTATAATTGTACAAAAGTTCCCTTTTATTTTTCTTAGCATCTGCATAGTGTTCCATATATGCCTATACTATAATTTCTTTATTCCTGTTGATGGGTTTACTGCTTTGTTTCAAGCTCTTTCAATTATAAACAATGCTGTAATGAATCATCTTGTACATACATCATTTTGCACATGTATTATAAATGTAGGATAAATTCCTAGAAGTGAAATCATTGGACTAAAGGGTTTGTGCATTTGTAAGTTTTGATAAATGTGCCAAATTACCCTCTATAGAAGCTGGCAGTTTAATGTGTCTTTCAAGCAAGGTGCTTTGTCTCTCCCTCTTTCTCTCTCCTTTCCCCCCTTATATGTGCAATTGTATTTAATATAAACTGTGCTGGTTTAAAAGGATGTATGTCCCCTAGAAAAGCCATGTTTTAATCAAAATCCCATTTCATAAAGGTAGAATAATCCCTATTCAATACTGTATGTTTGAAACTGTTATCAGATCATCTCCCTGGAGACGTGATTTAATCAAGAGTGGTTGTTAAACTGGATTAGGTGGTGACATGCCTCTACCCATTTGGGTGGGTCTTGATTAGTTTCTGGAGTCCTATAAAAGAGGAAAAATTTTGGAGAATGAAGGAGACTCACAGAGAGCAGAGAATGCTGCAGCACCAAAAAGCAGAGAGTCCATGGGCCAGTGACCTTGGGAGATGAAGAAGGAAAACGCCTCCCAGGGAGCTTCATGAAACAGGAAGCCAGGAGAGAAAGCTAGCAGATGATGTCTTGCTTGCCATGTGCCCTTCCAGATGAGAGAGAAACCCTGACTGTGTTCACCATGGGCCTTCTCACTTGAGAGAGAAACCCTGAACTTTATTGGCCTTCTTGAACCAAGGTATCTTTCCTTGGATGCCTTAGATTGGACATTTCTATAGACTTGTAATTGGGACATTTTCTCGGCCTTAGAACTGTAAACTAGCAACTTATTAAATTCCCCTTTTTAAAAGCCATTCTGTTTCTGGTATATTGAATTCCAGCAGCTAGCAAACTAGAACATAAACTATATATATATAACCACGTAAAACTGTTTAATCTTGGATAGGACTGGAGTCAGATGTATTTTTTAAGGTTTTGGATTTTTTTTCCTGGTTCTCTCCTTGATTATTTTCTGTCCTTCCTTTTAGCTGTCCATTGGTTTATACTGTAATGGTTTCTCCTGTGCCCCCTCCTAATTTTCATCTTCTAATCTTTTGAAAAAGCAGATATCCAAGCTTATTAGGTACATGTCAAGAAAAGATCAAACTACCTTCGCCAACTTTACCATTTATTTCTCGAAGTAGAGATCCCGGTTCGGATTTGCTCCAAATTTGGAATCTGAGTCAATCAGATTCTTTGTATCTGTTTCATTCACAGTAAGGCATTGCCATATATTTTAACATGACTTTTTGAATTGACCAGTTCCATCTTGAAGCAAGAGGTCTTTCCCAGAAGCCGAGCCTAAGGAGCGGCCTTTATCCTTGGACGCAGACATGCCGTCCGCAGCACAGGGCTCCGGAGGTGAACGCACCAGCGTGGCAGACTCCAAAACGGCCCGTGTCGTTGCGGGGGCGGCTTGTTCAGTGAAGCCTTCCTAACTCCCCAGTCCGCCCGCTGCCCTCGGACGCCCCGCGGGCTCGGCGGCGGGGGCGCTGGGGGAGACGGGCGGGCCCCCCACCCCTCCGGGCTGCCAGAGCCCACACGCCCTCCCCGCCCTCGGCTCCCCGCTCCCAGGGCGGTGGCACTGAGTGCGGTTCCCATCCTGACCCCAGGGCTCCCTCTGTGACTTCTCAGGTCTCCCACGCCCGGTTAACCAATCCGCTTACTAAGTGCCCTGGCAAACTAACACGTGGTTTCCTTTTTCCTGATAGAATGATTTCTGGATAGCCCAGGTTATCCAGAAAAGTGAACATGAACGACTCTCATTGTTTTCACTTTATGAAATGTCAGTAATGTCAAAGTCCTGGTCAAAGTAACAATATGTACTGAAATCACTTCCTGGTCACTTAGAAAATCCTGAAAACACGGCAGTCTTGAAGAAGAAACCCTGAAAAATAATTTTTTGTGGACTGAGTTTCTAACACAGGTTAAACACCAAGATAACTTGTAGGACAGATAAGCTACAAACCTGTCATGTGACAAGTGGCTACACCAAATGACTGCAAAGAGTTGAACTGCTTGGCAGTGGCCCTTGCACTTAGAATACAACCATATCTGATAGGAAGGCCTGGCAGCACACGAGTCATTCGACAGATATTTATGGAGCACTTCCTATATGCATGTCAGGTACTGCAGGTTCTGGGAATCCACGGGTGAGCAACACAACTCTTGTAGAACTTTCCATCTCATAGATAATGTGACAGAGGTAAATGCTTTCTCAGCTTAAGAAAATGGAACCCAATGCAATTCTGCAGTTCAGACTGCCCAAAATGAATAGGTTCAATGATATGAGTCCTTCCTCAAGAAAGCACTAAAGAGTGGCCAGGTTTGGTTTCTAAATATAATTACCCCATAAAAGGAACCAGGTTCCTTGGAGGAATGAGTGGTTCCAGGCCGGGGCATGAAAATACAAGTGAGCCTGGAGTATATTGCAAAGGAAAGTTTGTTGTTGCTCAAAAAGTGATAAGACTACAGAATGATACAGCAAATGTGGCAAATTTAAAATTAGTGGATCTGGGCATCTAGGGCAGTGGCGCTGGAGGGAGGTGTTCAAGTTCTCTGTGTGAGTTTATTTTTTCAACTGTCCTGTAAGTTTGAAATTATTTCAAAATTAAAAGTTTAAGGGAAAAATTCTGAAAAAAAAAAAGTGATAGGGCATGTTAAAAGGACACAGAAGCCAGCTTGAAGTGGCTCTCAGTACAATCTGAACATCAGAGTAACAGTAATGTATTATAGCTTAGAATCTAGAGTCTATACTGATGATAAATGAGAAAGGAAAGATCATTCTTAAAGTAGTATGCCAACCCCCAAAATGTAAAAGGAACAAGGATTTCTAAGATCACCATTTTTAACCATGATGGTCATCATCGATTCAGGCAGGAATCTTCAATGGTTGTGAAAATGAAAGAGTGTAAGGCTTTTTAAAAAAAATATTTTTATTGAAATATCTCCATGCACCATACCAGTCCATCCAAAATATACAATTGATGGTTCACGATATCATCACATAATTGTGTATTCCTTACCATGATCAGTTTTAGAACATTTGCATCACTCCAGAAAAAGAAATAAAAAGAAGAAAACCCCATCCATCCCATACCCCTTTCCCCTCCCTCTCATTGATCAGCAGTGTTTCAATCTACCTAATTTTTCCCCTTATCCCCCCTATTATTTATTTATAATTTATCCTTTTTTTTTTTTTAACTCATCTGTCCATATCCTGGTAAAGGGAGTATGAGACACAAGGTTTTCACAATCACACAGTCACATTGTAAAAGTTATATCGTTATACAACCATCTTCAAGAATCAAGGCTCCTGGAGCACAGCTGTACAGTTTCAGGTACTTCCCTCCAGCCTCTCCAGTACACCGTGCACTAAAGGGAACATCTGTATAATGCATAAGAATAACCTCCAGGATAACCTCTCACTTCTGTTTGAAATCTCTCAGCCACTGGGACTTTATTTTGTTTCATTTCTCTGTTCCTTTTGGTCAAGAAGGCTTTCTCAGTCCCTTGATGATGGGTCCTGGCTCACCCCCAGGAGTCATGTTCCACGTTGCCAGGGAGATGTACACCCCTGGGAGTCAGGTCCCATGTAGAGGAAGGGCGGTGAACTCGTCTGAGTGCAAGATTTTTGAGGAACAGGATATTTACACAGTCATGAACATCTCCCCACAAATCACTTATTAATGACAAAGGAAAAAAAATTTACAGTGAGGAAAGACAGACACCACCTTGAACCAAGTGATTAAAGCTAACCTCCCCGGGTGCACAGGTGGCTCTGTGGTAGGATGCTCACCTTGCACGCAGGAGATCTGGGTTCGATTCCCTGACCATGCGCCTTAAAAAACAAATACTGAAGTTAACCTCATGCTAGTGGTGTAAATCCATGTGTGCCTGCGGGCGGATGCACTGAGAAAAGCACATCACCCATGTGTTTTTGACCTGACTGTAATCATGAGGAAGCATCACACAAACCAAAATTGAGGGAAATTTCAGTGTAATGTAGCTGGCCTGTACTCTTCAAAATGTCAATGTCGAGAGGGACAAAGGAAGGCTGAGGAACCGTTCCAGAGCAAAAGGGACTAAAGAGACATGGCCACTAAATACGGCGTGCCCTCCTGGACTGGGTGTGGGTCAGGAAACAGGCATTCCTGTAAAGGACATTATTGGGGTAATTGGCAATTTTTGAATATGGATTTTAGATTATATTTTCCCTGTTAGATTTCCTGATTTTGATCATCGTACTATGGTTATGTATGACAGTGTCTGTCTTCTTAAGAAATGCACTCTGAAGTATTTATGGGTAAAATGGGATAAGTCTGCAATTTATTCGCAAATAGTTTAAATAAATAAGATAGGTAGATAGATAAGGTAGGTAGGTAGAGAGATGGATGATGGAAAGAGAAAGAAAGGATAGATAAACGATAAAAGTAGCTGTAGCAAATGTTAAAAACTGGTGAATCTGGGTAAGTGTATAGGACATTCTCTGTACTATTCTTACAGCTTCTTGGTAAGTTTTAAATTATTTCACATCAGTGGGGGCCAGGGGAGTGGGGCGTGGCATGGAGACCCCTGGCTGGAGATGGCAGGGCCATTCGATGGGGCAGCGGGGACCCGAGTCTTCACCTGGAGGGCAGATGCCTGGGAGACCCTCGTGATGAGCATCAAACTTCCTGGGAGCAAGAAATAAACCATTTTTTGTGTGGTTCTGTTAAGACTGGGGGTTAATCTGTAACTTCTGGATAGTCCGGCTGTGTCTCTTTCCTGTTCCCTGGCTCTGTTCTTTCTGCCTTTCTTTAACCATATTATCCACTGGTGTCTTTCCTGCGCCTCGGGCAGCCGAGATGGGTGTCAGGTCGGTGTGAGGCGGCACAGCGGGGTCCAGAGATTGTTACAAGCTGGCGAGTGAGCAAATGGGTGGATACATCGAAGAGCGTGAAAGCTGGTTTTATCTTTGTGCGAGGAGGGAGTTACAAACGTGAATGAAGAAAAAGGTTACAATGAATCCTGTGGTGCTCTGACCTGGGTCTTGGAGGTATCAGTATGAACTCATGTTTTTTTAAAAGATTAAATAGATGATGGATGAGGTGACAGGTAGGTGTATATAGTAGATATAAATATGTGTGTGTGTGTGTTTTGATATATACACACATGTGTATCCTCTGAGAGAGCCTAGAAGCAGTAACACCCCAGGAACAGGGAGCGCATTTAGCTCCCACATCTTGTCCTCCAGCTGCAGTTCTCTGAAAGGAGCCAGAGCCCTCTGGAGAAATGGCTGACACCGGCGCTGGCACAGAAGCAGCATAGCATGAACCCGGAACATCTTGCTGTGCTGGAGAGTATTGTGGGGACTTGTCAGAATAACACAGGAGCAGCTTAAAAGGGTTCCCATCGGCCAAACCTGGGGCAATAGGCGCATCACAATAAATGCTGTTATATTAGATTAAACCCACTGGATAAAATAGGAACCCATGAGTCCACTCTGACATTAATAAATGAAAAATGGTTTAAGTAAATGTAGAGAAAAGAAAAACACTTTCTTACAGTTAGAATACCCACTAATAAACATGAAAGGACTGATGGAGAATCACCATTTGGCAATCATCATAGAAATAACTGATTCAGGCAAGGTCACCAATGGATATAAAATTAATACATGAATGTTAGTTGAATAGAATCAAAATGTGTCCCCACAAATTACCTTTTAATTACAGAGAGAAAAATAATTTTATAATGAAGAAACCTGACAGACATCAGTTTGATCAAATGACCAAAGTTCCCCTGATAAGTAATAAGAGAAATTGCCATTTATGCCTCCTGACATGGAATACTGAGGCAAATAAAGCCTCACTTACGTTTGTGATATTTCTGCCCCACATGCATAACGTAAAGCTAATCATGAGAGAATATCAGAGAAACCAAAACAGAGTAACATTCTTCAAAATTATTGCCCTGTACTCTTTGGAAACGCCAAGGTGAGGAGTGACAAAGAAAGGCAGAAGAACTGGTCCAGAGAGAGGAGATTAAAGATAAATGAAAATTAAATGCAAATATGTGTTCCTGAAATGGATACTGGACTAGAAGAAAAAGGTTTTTTTGTTGTTGTTGTAAATTTACTTTTTTTGTTTCTTCATGGGCAGGCACCGGGTATTGTACCCAGGTCTCTGGCATGGCAGGTAAGCATTCTGCCACTGACCACCACTGCACCGACATTCTGTTAATTTACTTTTTGCTGTAAATGACATTATTGGGAATTCTGAACAAAGTCTGTGGATTAGATAGCAGTATTATATAGTGTTGCTATCCTGATTTTGATGGTTTTTACTTTGCCTTTTAGGAAATACACACTGTAATACATAGGGGTTGTGCCAGTTTGAATCTGTAGTGGACCCCAGAAAAGCCATGCCCTTTAATCCTCATTCAATATTGCTGGATGGGAGCATTTTGATTGTTCCCATGGAGATGTGACCCACCCAATTGTGGGTGGTAACTTTTGATTAGGTGATTTCCATGGAGGTGTGTCTCCACTCACTGAAGGTGGAGTTGCTTGCTGGAATCCTTTAAAAGAGGAAACATTTTGGAGAGAGTTCCTCTTTGTAGAGCCACCAGGGAGCCAGCAGACACCACCATGTTCGCCACGTGCCCTGCCAGCTGAGAGAGAAACCCTGAACTTCATCGGCTTTCTTGAACCAAGGTATCTTTCCCTGGATGCCTTTGATTGGACATTTCTATAGACTTGTTTTAATTGAGACATTTTCTCGGCCTTAGAAGTGTAAACTAACAACTTATTAAATTCCCCTTTTAAAGCCATTCCTTTTCTGGTATTCTGCATTCTGGCAGCTAGCAAACTAGAACAGAGTGTGGTACTGGAGAGTGGGGTGCTGCTGTGGTTTGCCAATACCAAACATGTTGGAATGGTTTTTTTAAATGGATAAGAGGAAGGTTCTGGAAGATTTGTGAGAAGCTTGATAGAGAAGGCTAAAATGCTTTGAAGAGACTGTTGGTAGAAATGTGGACTCTAAAGACACTTCTGATAAAGTCTTAGACAGAAATGAGGTGTGTGTTATTATAGACTGGAAGGAAGGTGAGCCTTGTTTTAAAATGGCAGATAATCTGGCAAAATTTAACTAGTGGCTTTGGCTGGAAGGCAGATTTTAAAAGCCATGAACTTGGATATTTAGCAGAAGAGATTTCCAAATTGAATGTGGAAAGTGTAGCCTGGTTTCTCCTCGCAGCTTATAGTGAAATATGACAGGAAAGACATAAGCTGAGAACTGAACTCTTGGATACAAAGAAACCAGAAATTGAAGTTCTAGAAAATTCTGGACCTCCAGAAGGGGACACCCCGGAGAAAAGTGCCCCATGTGAGGATTTAACCAAATGGGTAACCAGTCAACCATCTCAGAGAAAGTCAGGCTCAGACATGGAGTTATCCAGGAAGGAATTGTGGAAACTCCTTATGTCTGATGGGCATGATCCAAGGCTACTCCATAGAAAGCCAACGAGAGTGTTGCAGGATCTGTATAAAGAGAACCACTGCCAGTCAGGACGGAGAGGGACAGAGAAGGGACACACTGGAGGAAAAATAACTTAAGAGGCAACGCCTTTGAGGCTGGGGTCTGGAATCAAGAAGCCTTGGGCTAGGAGAGCGGACCCACCTAAGCCCATGGAGAGGGTGAGTTTGTCCCAAAAGCAGAGGTTGGGTCTTCCAACTCGTTGCAGTGGAAGAGTCATGCCGCCTCAGGCCTTGGAGAGGGTGAAGCACATTCCTGGGGGTTTGGGGAGAGCCTGGCTACCACCACAGGGAGGGGTTGAGTGTGTGCCCCAGAGATGGCAGAGAGCTCGGGTGCAGCCAGGATGCTTGGAGAGGGTGGAGCCAAGAAAAAGGTGGTCTTCCCAATGTCCCCCAAGGTTGCGTTCAGAGAGAGACAAGCATAGGCCCTTGGAAAGGGTGGGACTTCTGCTTTCTAAAGCCCGAAAGATAAATGATTCTCAGACTTTGAAATCTAATGGACTTTGCCCTGTGGGTTTTCGAAACTGTATGGGTCTGGTGACCCCTGGGTTCCTTCCTCCCTATGGAAATGGGTATATGTATCCCATGAATGTTCCTCTTTTATATGTTGGCAGCAAATAACATGGTCTGAGTTTTACAGGTCCAGAGCCAGAGGAGAATTTTGCCTCAGGGTAGACCATGCCTGTAACTGACTTGATGAGATTTTATAGTTTCTAACTTTGTATTTAAATGTATTGTTACTAAAATGGTTTAAGGCTTTCTGATATTGTTATGGAATGAATGTATTTTGTATCTGGAAAGAGCATATCTTTTTGGGGTCCAAAGGGTGGAATGTGCCATTTGAGAAAAGCCATGTCCTTTAATCCTCATTCAATATTGCTGGGTGGGAGCATTTTGATTGTTCTCATGGAGATGTGACCCACCCAATTGTGGGTGGTAACTTTTGATTAGGTGATTTCCATGGAGGTGTGTCTCCACCCACTGAAGGTGGAGTTGCTTGCTGGAATCCTTTAAAAGAGGAAACATTTTGGAGAGAGTTCCTCTCTGTAGAGCCACCAGGGAGCCAGCAGACACCACCATGTTCGCCACGTGCCCTTCCAGCTGAGAGAGAAACCCTGAACTTCATCGGCTTTCTTGAACCAAGGTATCTTTCCCTGGATGCCTTTGATTGGACATTTCTATAGACTTGTTTTAATTGAGACATTTTCTCGGCCTTAGAAGTGTAAACTAACAACTTATTAAATTCTCCTTTTAAAGCCATTCCGTTTCTGGTATATTGCATTCTGGCAGCTAGCGCGATATGTATTTAACTTAACTTTTAGTTGGTTCAGAAAAATATATGTATATGTGTGTGTGTATAGGTTTATATGTCTATATAATCTCTACATAGCCATACATGAGCATGTATGTGTGTCTATATACATATATGTGTAGTGATAGGATAGGGAGAGAGAATAGTAAAGCAAATGTGGTAAAGTGTTCACAGAGAGTCTGGATAAAGGTTATATAGAAATTATTTGTATTATTCTTGCATCTTTTCTATAAATTTGAAGTCACTTCAAAATAAAAGATGATAAAATAAATAAACAAGCAGAACCAGAAAATGTGAAAATTACAGATTGGGAATTTTCCCAGCAAAGGAAGAAAGCTGATCCCATGAGCATAAAGGAGATTCTTGGAAGAAGAGATGTCAAAGACAGAACTTGGAAATGCTACCAGTGCCCTAAACTAAATGTTTGATAAATAATTAAAAAATCTATAGCCTAGAATAATCTGGTTAATATACTGGGGTTTTAATTGTGATACTGAGGTCTAAACACAGTCTCACTTCTATTTTTCATAGACATATTTACATATTGTAACAATAATGCTGCGTTAAGCATTTTAAAAGTCAAAACATGCAAATGTCTTTTATTTTACATTGTCTTGAGGCAGACTCTCAAGTATTTCAACAAATTATTTAAATATGTGATGTTACCTTGCCTTGTTCTTATTTTTATTTTTTCAATAATATTTCTTAGAGTGAATGATATTCCCAAATCCTTTAAATTGTCTAGTTTACTATTACATAGAGAAGCTTCAATATTGACAAATGGGCAAGAGAAAAGGGTGCTTAGATGTTTTTTGAGAAGTTTTCTCAGAGAAACCATCTTAACAGAAAAATAATGAATACAAGTAGCTCAAGAGGATTAAGTTATGGCAAAATAAGGGGTTAAACAGTTCTTAGTATTTAAAACTGAAATTTGCCCATATAACTCAAAAGGAAATTATTTTGTTATCAAAATAGTAATAAAGACAGTTCAGACTGGGTATGATTTATAAGAAACTTCTTTTTTTACAGATAGTAACAAGGTAGGAACTAATAATATGGTGAATGGGCAGGGATCACTACATGAGAAGTCTCGAACTCAACCAATGTGCAAAGAAATTAAATGTAATTTATAAACAGTAAATTACATTTTCCTTTGTGTTTAATCATATTTTCAAAACAACTCAGAAAATTGGGACTTACACTTCAGCTCTACCACTTAAATAATGAAGTGAGCAATCTTGTTCATTTAATTCAGACATCCACTCTGATAAGCCAAACACTGAGGGACAAGTTATTCTAATGCACCAGCTATCCTGGTTAAGTAAATTAGATAGTTGGCAAAACTGTACTTTAATCTTTATTTTCCCCTACTTTGTAATTTAAATGAGAAATGATTTAAGTATTCTTAAAAGTTGAAATTCTTGATATCAAAAGGGGAAAACACTGTTTCTTTTCTGTAATGTTTTAAAACAGCACAAATTATAGAAAACATGAGTAATTGCTAGTGTTATGTCACTGAGTTGTAATTGTATAAAAGTCAGCATCAATATTCAGTTTTTCTTAGAAAAATAAAGTCAATCAATTAATTCCATTAATGTTTGAAGCTGTTGAAGCTGAAGAATGCTTGATTCCCTAAAGCTATTCCTTTCCAATTGATTACCTTCCAAGTTTGCAGAGAGCCAAGTACAGTAGGCTGAAATTTTCTTGAAGTTTTATTATGTTTGCAAATTTTTATTTCACTTAGGGCTGCAACTGCATCATACCCATGTCTGGAGCATTTTGATTGTTCCCATGGAGATGTGACCCATTAATATCTACAGCCCAAAGCAGCCTAAGTGGGATGAGGTTTGAATTATGACAACACTACAATATACTTTAGATGTCAAATGTACTGTCCCATATCTCTAAGGAGGAAGTGAGTTATTTCTACTCTTTTTAGTAAACCACAATCCCTTCACTATTGTTTTTATGGTTTTTCTTTAGGCCTGTGTATTTCTCTAAAATTTTCAGTATGTTAATAAACCAGTGGCTATGTGTCCATTTTTAAAGAGCTTCAATTCTTCCGCCCCTCCCCCCTTGGCCTCTCTTACGTAATTAAGAAGTTGCCCCATTTTCTTTGGGGTACTGATGAAAGGGACTACTGCTGGAGCTTCTGCTGCACATGAAAGAGCAGACGAATACATCAGTCTGAAGCAGATCAGATCAGTAGGGATTTATTTTTCGTAATTGAGTGCTTATTATCTACTGCACACCAGGTAACTGAGAATGTGGGCTCCGTTTTCAGAATGGGGACTGCCACGCCCTCTCTGCAGGCTGTCACTCATGTCCACCTTGGATGCCTTCTACGGCTGGTCCCGAAACCTGGCTGATTAGAAGAATCACCTGGGCACCTTTCTCAACATGGCAGATTCCAGGACTCTTCCTCAGACTCAGTCAAGTACAATCTTTTGAGGCCTGGGAACATATGTGTCTAAAAAGCTCTCCAGATGATTTAATGGGAAACTAGATTTGAGAACCTCTTCCTGTGATTACCAGTCCGCACTTTAGGGCCCAGAGTGAGTGAAGGTGCCACATATGTCTTTCCTTTTCATGTGGCTATTTTAGGGTCTTTCACATCTGGCTATGGCTTACGTCTCTGGGCCAAGCCATATTTTATGCTTTTAATTGCAGAAAGAAGACATTTCAAGATACCAAAAGACAGAGACTGGGCAAAAGGATTCACTTTTTTTTACTGCCTATAAAATAATTGTCCAAATATTCAGGTATAAATTCTGTAACTTTAGGTGCTCCGTGCTGGCATGGACAACTTCAGGAGACAGCCCAGGCATCAGAGCTGGCTCTGCTTTTTTGGAGTGGGCCTTGCCAAAGAGGTCGCCCTTAGCCGTACAACCAATGTACTGTAGGCTCAACTCAGTTACCCTTCCAAAAAAGGGAGGGGGAATTTTGACTTTTAAAAACAGTCCATACTTCCAAGGGACTTCTTTCATTGCTCAGATGTGGCCAGTCTCTCTCTAAGCCCAACTCTGCAAGTGAAATCATTACCCATCCCCCTACGTGGGACATGACATCCAGGGGTGAAAGTCTCCCTGGCAATGTGGGAGATGACTGCCAGGGATGGGTCTGGCCCTGGCACCATGGGATCAACAATGCCATCCTGACCAAGAGGGGGAAAGGAAGTATAATAAGGTACCAGTGGCTGAGAAGGTTCAAATAGAGTTCAGAGGCTACTCTTGAGGCCACTCTTAGACAAGCTTCAATTAGACATTGCCACCTATCACAGCTTGCCAAACCCCAACCAAAACCATTTCAGCCAATCTTAAAGAACACTTAGGGCAATATACAAGCTTCTACAAAAGTTCCATGCACCAGGGTAACTTTCCAGAAACCTAGAACCTCCAGGTGGGTCCCTGGACCAGATAAGCCCTGAAATGCAGAGGGCCCAGCCTCTCCAGAACATCAACTAATTCCATGCCCCTATCCTATATTATCAACAGCCTCTTCCAACATGAAAAAGTCAGAATGGACATAGCCAAAATACCCCTAAAGATTAGGAGAAAGATCAGAGGAGGAGTTATAACACAGAAGCTAGGATTTAACAAATGAGTATGACTGCTGAATCATTATATTAATTTTTTTTTAGTCTCCAGTGTCTTGGAGCAGTCAGAAGGAAAAACCTAAAATTGTGGAACTGCAACTGATATCAAACTCTAATCTGTTCTATAACTAATTGTTGCACTGTGCTCTGAAATTTATTGCTTATTTGTATATATGTTATTTTTCACAATTAAAAAAAATTATTATAAAAAAATCCAGAATAGAAATTTTAGCCCCATGGTGAAATCCATTTTATCTTATTTTAAAGAGAAAATTTCTTCCTATTCTATTTATGGAGACATGCATATAAAAAAGCAAGCAAACAATGTTCCTAATTCCTAGTATGTCCAAACAAGAGGCAAAAACCAAGATGTTAGTGGATGTTACTCTTCTTTCCCTCAGGGCAGATATGAAAAGGGTTGTATTTTAATTTGTTAAGCTGCCAGAGTGCAATATACCAGAACCAGAATGGCTTTTAAAAAGGAGGATTTATTAAGTTGCAAGTTTACAGCTCTAAGGGCTGTGAGAATGTCCACACTAAGGCATCCAAAGAAAGACACCTTGAATCAAGAAAGGCTGTTGGGTCCAGATCACCTCTGTCAGCTGAGGAGGGCACATGGTGACATCTGCTAACTTTTTCTCCTCATTTTATAAGGTTGCCCCAGGAGTGTTTTCCTTCTGCATCTCCGAAGTTCTCTGGCTCTGTCACCTCTGTTGACTCTGAAGCTTTTTCCAAAATGTTTCCTCTCAAAGGGCTCCAGTAAGTGACCCCACATTGAACGGTGGAGACACATTTCAATGGAGACCATCTAATCAAAAGGTCCCACCCACAACTGAGTGGGTCACATCTCCATGGAAACAATCAAAGAGATCCCACCCAATAATATTGAATGAGGATTAAAGAGCATGGCTTCTCTGGGGTATATGACAATTTCAAACTGGGACAGGTTGTCACAGAGATTTAGTCTATCTTGCATAATTTATGAGAGACCCCTATTATATGCCAGGAATTATATAAGGATTTTCTTGTGGCTCCCCTAGAAATGATCCTCAAATCTACAAATGCATTCTTGACCCTAACATCTAACTCTTAAATTTCCCATTGCCTGTTGAAAAGTTCCACTTGAATGTCCTATCCACCAAGCATCTCAACTCTAATAACCTCAACTTTGTTTATCTTTCAAAATGTTTTTGGGTTAGGATTAGCCACAAGAAGTGTTTGGAAGGCAGAAATGAAACGGCAGCCATTACACTCTGAAGATGTCAGGCACTGCTGCAGCTCCTGCACGCTGTTGCTCATGTGGGGTCTCACTTTGGTAGGGGGCAGTCCAAGTCTGAGACTCCTTGAGCAACTGCTGGATCTCCTGCTTCAGGGTCTCAGACCTGAGCCCGCTGCATGTGCAGTACCATCGCTTCTACAAGAACCCACAGGCATATGAGTCCCTGAGCCTGCAGGTGGTGAGAGACAGATGCACAGCCTAATTTGTCCTTGTGTGATTCAATTTGTCTTAGTGGGTCCTGCTCACCCCCAGTTCATGTCCAGCTATCTTTGCTGACCGTAGGTCCTACTGTTTTACAGCAATTACAGGCCCAACCTCAGACACGGAGGCCATAACCTAGCTCTCACTATTGCATAAGCCTATCCCTGTAATAAACTTCTAATTCTACATCACTCATAGCAATTATGCGTCTCCGGACAAATGCTGACACAGACGGTGATATTGGAAGTAATTTCAGAACAGAACCTTAAGAATGGGTTCTCTGAATTGGTTCTCAATTAGGTCTCTGATCTGATTGGATTTCAAAGCCAACGATAAAGGCAACACCAGTTGTCCATGACTGATTAGCAGAATCATTTCTTAAATTATCATCTGTCGACACCTGTAGTCAATTGCCTAAAGAAGGCAAGGCTTTAGGTGACCAAGTAGATGCTTCCATAGAATATTTTAGTGAAAATAAGGAGTGTAATGGGATTGGTTGGTTACTTCTAAATATGGTGGATAACTGGAAGAAAGAAAAGGATAAGGTTGGGGCTTTAAGTTCCCAGCTCAAGATCAGATAAAGGACCAGGTTATGACTGCCATAAGAGAAACCCTCATCTCCTATAGCTGCAGGGCTGCAATTCCTAAAAGCCAAACCCCAAATCTAATCCTTAATTACAATGCAAATTGGATTCCCAATCTTGCAGGGTTTCATCTTAAAGTTAGGCATAGACTGGGCATGTGTGGAACCCTGAAAATTGGGATGGGGACATATGGACAGATTCTATGATGCTGGGGGTCTTAAACCCCTGAATTCTGCCAATCCTCCTTTGCCGGTAGCCTTTCCTCCCTGGTTAACACCTTCTGCTGCTTCTGACCCCATTACAGCAGGTCCCAGAAGTTAAGGCAAAACATATGCGAGATGTGCAGGGCTTACATTGACAGAGTCCCCGGGAACATGTATGGGGCTGAAGCCTAAGGATGTTGGCTGGGTGCCTCCGACATGGCCCCAAGGATCTCTGCTTCCCGATATTCACCCTTGTGTGAGCCCCTCCTACATTGTACCAGGATTGGGTAACCAGTAGAACACAGTGGAAGTGATATTATGTCACTTCTGAGATTAGGTTATGAAGGACGCTGCAATTTGTCTTTGCTGCTCTCTCTTTCCTTGAATTTCTCACTAGGGGAAGCCCTGTGCCCAGCAGCCCTGTGGATTGGGCCCTGTGATCTGGAGCTGAAGCATTCAGCCAACAGCAGAGTCAGTGTGCTTAGAAGCAGCTGCTCCAGCTCCAGGCTAGTGTTCAGAGATTGCAGTTCCAGCCAACAGCTTGACGACAAACTCATGAGGGACACCAAGCCAGAACCACCCACTGAGCCACGTTAGATTCCTGACCCTTGGAAAATGTCAGGTAATGTTTGCTGTTTAATCAGCCCCCAAAATGGGCCACACTGTGGTAGTTAGGTTCAGGTGTCAACTTGGCCAGGTGAAGGTTCCTAGTTCTATTGCTGTGGACATGTGGAGCCACATGAGCCAATGGCATGTGAACCTCATCTGTTGCTGATTCCACCTGCAGTCGGCTAGGAGGTGTGCCTGCTGCAATGAATGACGTTTGACTTAATTGGCTGGTGCTTAAATGAGAGAGCTCAAGTAGCACAGCCCAAGCAGCTCAGCATACCTCATCTCAGCCCTCACAGCTCAGCCCAGGCCTTTGTAGAATGCAGAAAGGAATCACCCCGGGAAAAGTTGTTGGAACCCAGAGGCCTGGAGAGAAGGCCAGCAGAGATCGCCCTGTGCCTTCCCACGTAAGAAAGAACCTCAGTTGAAAGTTAGCTGCCTTTTCTCTGAAGAACTATATGTTAACTAAATAAATCCCCTTTTATCGAAAGCCAATCCATCTCTGGTGCATTGCATTCCAGCAGCTAGCAAACTAGAACACACACCAAAGGAGAGTATATTTCTAGCCAATATGCGGCAGAATGTACAACCTAACAGACCTCACAAAAACCTCACCAAAAAGGGGTGAGTTGATGGGAAAAGAAATTTTAAAAGATCAACACATTGCCAGCCCAGGCTGTAGAGAGGACTCATAGCCAGATAGGGTGGCCAGTGCTCCCTAGCCCTAAAGAAGCCAAGTTTCACAATAATACAACATTTTAGAAAAGTTTTGTACATAAGCTATTCAAGATTTCTCTAGCACTGAGTTGTACAAAGCTCACTGAAATGGCACTTTTAGGGATAGCAGCTTCAGACCTCACAGAGGGTGATGAGATGAGCTTCCTATGGCTAAATCGATGACAAAACATAATCTTCTTTCCTTTTGTGTCTTTTTAAAGGAGGCAGGAGGGTAAGTGGTCACCCCAACAGAAAGGGCACATGATCCGTTCTGTGAGAGGTTGAAAGGGGGGTGGGTAGATAAAGGATGGGACAAAGATTTGGTCTCAGACATCTCACTATGTTAATTTGGTCATTTCTGATGAGAAAAATACAAAATAAAGAATAAACTGGCCCTAAGATACTTTAAAACTGAAAATGTGATGAACACTTTTTAAAAATTTATTTATTAATTAAAAAAATCAACAAATGAAATAAAAATTAACAGATAATCAGTAATTCACAATATCATCACTTAGTTGCCTATTCATCATTTCTTAGAACATTCGCATCCATTCAGAAAAAGAAATAAAAAGACAATAGAAAAAGAAATAAAATGAAAACAGAAAAAAAAATTATACCTACCGTACCCTTTACCCCTCGCTTTCACTGATCACTAGCATTTCAAACTAAATTTATTTTAACACTTTGAACACTTTTTTTTTTTGCTTACTCTTCCTGGAATTGCCTTTCTGGTTTGGCTGGTGCTTTGTATGGATCAGTGGGGTCTGCTATGGTGAAGCCTTTCTCTGAGCTGGGTTCTGCTTTGCTCCTAATACACAGGCCCATTCCTCTTTCCCACCTCTATGGAGAGGACAGTGTACATTAAGCTGTAAAGTGACCTTCCAAAAGTGAGAAAGGGATTAGATTGTTGCTTCAGAACTGTGGAATTATTTGGAATGTTTTGCAAATGGTTTCTACAACAACAACAAAAAAGGGGTAACAACAATGTGTGCACATCACAACCTGCTTTTAAAGACACTTGCTTTGTGCTCCGGTTCCCTTAAAAGTTGTTTCCAAAGCAGTTCACTCCTAGCGCAGCTGGACTCTCTGGGGAGAGGTGGAGACGCAGGAAGGCAGCCGAGGGGGTGTGGGGAGTGGGTGAGGGATATACAAGAACAGAAAGCAGCCTTCCAGTTAGAGATCAGTGCTCAGTTTAAAGGTCAGCTTCGCGCAGGCTGGCCTCAGGTGGAGTCAGGGTCAAAGGAAGGAGCAGCAGCAGGGCGGGAGTGGAATGTTCTAGATTTCATTCAGGTCAAGCAGAGGCTGGTCCAGCATCCTCTGGGTCCAGAGGCGCTGCTTTTTGGTGCATTTCCATTTACCTTCCAAATCGTCAAACTCTCTTTCCCAGCTTGGCTATGGACCTCTCATCAACTTAGCCGGGGACTCTGCCTCGCTAAGTTTATCAGTAAACATCTTTATCTCTTTGTCTCTGTCTTCTTTTTGAAAGTGCTTTTCTCCAGCAGCTCTGGGACACATCAGGTGGTGGCCTATCCACCACTCTGATCTGCTCCACAATGGTGCCCTGCCAGCTCACTCCTCTGGGTATTCCAAGTCCCCTGCAATAATCGCTAATTTCCAAGCTACCTCCTCCTACTTTCAACCTACCTCTTCTGCCATGTGCTTAGCTACTTGGAGCTGGATTTCCTGGAGTCCCATCTTTTCTGGCCCAATGTTCAACAACCTTCATTCTTCTCTCATTCCGCCAGCTTCTGCAGGGCAGTGACCAGGCGCTCTCAAGACTGTCCAGCTCCTCTTCAACCAGCTGGATCCACCAGTTCAAAGAGGCCACCTCCACCCAGCCGCTTCCGGGGCCCGCCTTCTCCCTCCACTTCCTGATGCAGGCGCTGGGCTCTCTCATGGCGTCATCCACCTGGAGCTGCAGGGCCTGGACCTTGGGCTTGGCCACTTCCATATTGGCGCTCCTGGGCCGGGGGCCTGGCCGCTCCTGCTCATGCTCCTCCTCTGCATGGGCAGACCTTCCCGTCACCCGGACTGAGGTCGCAGCCGCTTCTCCAACATGGGACTGCTTTAATCAGAAAAAAATGCCTCAAAGCTGGGGGCAGGGGGTGAGGCGGTGCGGGGAGAGACAGAAGGAAAAGGAAAAACCTTCAGGGGCTCCCTCTGTCTACTTGATATGGTCAACTTCCTCAGCCCGGTATGGGAAGTCCTAAAAACAATCAGTGCACTTTTTAGAAATTAGCTGCCACTACTTCCTGAATTCTTCCTCTGACTTTCTCTGTTCCTTGAGCAAGTAAATTGACTTCTTCCTTTCTGCATACACATTTGCTAAACGTTCAGATCCTACCTGCAGGTCATATCCGGGATCAAGCAGCTGCCACTTCCATGGATACGTGACAGAAGTCCCACACTTATTTAGTGGTGGAGGCCATTTCAAAAGCAGTCTGTCACACTTGTGCAAATGAGCTCTTTCAAGGTCAGGAGCACAAGCCCGATGCTCTTTCTAAGAGCCTGTTGGTAAGTAAATAAAAATTTGACCTGTGCCTTCTTAAACCTACTGTTGGCCTTACTCAAGGACTCTATGCCGACAGGTACCCCAGTTGCAGTATTTTAAATGGTATTCTAAATTTTTGATGCAGATTTAAAGAGAGAGTTTTAAAACCTTGCCTGAGTGATAATAGTGAATTTTTTACACCCCACCTTTTTTAGATTTTTAGGCATTATCTCACCGAGTCCACACAAACTGCATGTAGGGTCAGCGATGTAACTTGTGGGGCTCAGTGCAAATTGAAAAATGTGAAGTTCCTGGTTCATAAACCGTTAAGAATTTCGAAACAGTGAGAGCAGATCATCAGACCATGTGTGGAGCCTATGTGACTATACAGGGTGTAAGCCCATGACGGGTCCTGTCACCACCTTACATTTAAGAAATAGGTTTATAGAGATCAAGTAAATTCCCAAGTACTTTACCTGCCACAGAGCCAGAATTCTAACAGAGTTTTGACCCCTACTAACTCACTTCCAGCTGTACTAGGCCCCTTCCAGTGAACTGAAACTAATGAAGATTTTCTACATTTTTTAAAAACACACAAAGCCTGCTGCTAGTCACTTTCATTCCAGTTCACCCCACACGTTGAATGAATGAATGTGTTAGTCTACGTAAAGAAGCAGCAGTCTGGTCTACCTTAAGAGCCCTTGTCGCACATTTCCTTTTAAAATATTCTCCCGTAGTCCGACGGAAAATGCAGACATGCTTATGTGTAATGTCAATTACTGCAACTTAAAAATACTGTAATAGCAGAAGTTGTGGCACAAAACGGTGCTATTGTGTTCGAAACGCAACATTTGAATTATACACATCGAGCATTAGTCCTATCTTTAATGACTACTGCATACTAGGGCACACTTAAATAGAAAGAACCGAGGCCCAGGCGTCAAGGAGAGATGCCTGAAGGTGAAGTGACAAAGGAAGGGTCACGGGCACGAGTCCAATACCAGAGACAGCCCAGGCCGCGCACCTGCGCAGAACGAATCCTCCTACGCAGAAGCCGGCCGGAAGGGCGGGGCGGACGTGGGGCGGGGCTAGGGTTGCTAGGAGGATGCGATGACGCCACGGCCTCGAACCTCTTCTCGGCCAATGGGCGCCGCCTGCAGGTAATGACGCGCCGCGTGCGTCTGACTGACGGCGCGCGAAGGGCACGGGAGTGCGAGCCGGGACGACATTCGGCCTCTGAGTCGCAGCCTTTCCGAGGGAGCGGTCGGTGTTCGCCATCTTAGGAGTGAGTGGGACCGGCCTTCCCCCCGGGGGTGCGGGGAGCGGAGCCACTGGGGCGCTGCTGCGGTGGCTCTGGGCCCGCTCGGGCGAGGCCTGCCTTGGGAAGGACGCCGTGACCTCCCCAAGGGCGCGGAGACGGGAGGAAGGCAGGCCCGGGTCGGGTCCCGGGCGGGTGGCTGGGCCGCCCCGACGCCCGGGCGCCTGCCTCACCGCCGCCCCCTCTTCCCTAGGAGGATGTTCGCGTCCGTGGCGCATCTGGCGCGCGCCAACCCGTTTCACGCGCCTCACCTGCAGCTGGTGCACGATGGCCTCGCGGGCCCCCGCAGCGGCCCCACCGGGCCCCCGGGCCCGCCCCGCCGCTCGCGCAGCCTGGCCGCGGCCGCCGTGGAAGGTGAGGGCGGATGCTGCCCGGACGCGGTTGCCGTGCCTTACGGCCTGCCCTGCCCTCGGACCTGGGGGACGCGGAAGGACGGGGTAGCCCCGGCACGTCGGCCGCTCCCGCGCGAGCTGTCGGGTCCTTCGCCCTCCGCAAGGGCGTGGAAGGGCCTAGGCCGGAGCCCCGCGGTGACCTCCACGGCCTCGCGGCGGTGAGGACGGCCAGGCGGTGACCGCTCGTTATCTCCGCCGGGAGCCGGCGCGGTCAGCGGACCGCCGGGCGAAGCCGCCTAGCAGCTGACCCCCCGTAATCCAAACTGTATTCTCTGTTGTTTGACTTGGGTTTAATTTTCTTCTTAAAAATACCCCCTCTCCTGTAAGTGCGCTGCAAGCCCGGAATTAGTTGACGCGGGTGCGTGAGATTCCTGGTTCTCCAGAGTTTCGATGCGGGGCGGCGACCTCGAGTCCCGCACGGGCTGCGGGAGGAGGTGAAATCGGTAGGCAGCTCCTGGCGTCACTGCCTGGGGGTTAGGGAGAGTGGGCCCAGCTTTTACGTAACCGTTTTAAACCCCGGAGAGGGAGGAAAACCTGACAGTCAAATCGTAGAAGTCGTGAGAATGGTATCTAGAGAGGGTCTGTAAAATCTGAAGCTTTTTGTTTTGTTTTGTTTTTATCTTCGTGAGTTTCTGTTTTTAGTTTGGGTAAATAATCCTTACCTATCATTCTGACCTTCACTGTGAAACCATAAAACCTCACTTGGTCTGGGGGATTACTATAGTGTATATTTGACTGCAGAAATTTATGTTTTATGCTGTAGGAATTCATTTATGTGGTGATAGTGTTGGTAAGTGCTCAGTTTGAAGTTGTTTGCCGTCTTTTACATGTTGGGGTGCTCATTCTTGCTTTGATTTTTATTTCATTGTGAAGGCCGTTAATGTTGATAACGTTTTAAAAACACCATCATGGGTAACTAAGTAACAGCTAGTATCTTACAGATACAGAATATTTGTAATCCTAAAATGATTTGGGCAACACATTTCCCCTTATTCACACGAGATGGAGAATCACCTTTGACTTGTTGGTAAAGGACGACGAAGATGTTCAGCTGTGATGGTTCTGTTTCACAGGGAAACCTAGTTTTCCCGTGGCCTAGTTATCTCTGAAGAAAATCTTACTTGATTTTTTTTTCTTTTTTTAACTCAAACAGAGCAGTATAGCTGTGACTATGGATCTGGCAGATTCTTTATCCTTTGTGGACTTGGAGGAATTATTAGCTGTGGCACAACACATACAGCATTGGTTCCTCTAGATCTGGTTAAATGCAGAATGCAGGTTTGTTTTGCATGCTGGACTAGAGCATATTGTTGACGCATGGCTGTTAAATCAGATGTAATCATCTACTAACAAGCTGTGTGGAAACCTAACTGTCCAGGAGGTAAGTTGATGACCAGTAACATAAGTTTTATATTAAAATGCATGGTGTGTCTTGTCTTTACTACAGAATACAGTTGTGAATATGGCTCCATGAAGTTTTATGCACTGTGTGGCTTTGGTGGGGTCTTAAGTTGTGGTCTGACACACACTGCTGTCGTTCCTCTGGATTTAGTGAAATGCCGAATGCAGGTTTGTATTAAGATGACATCAGAAATTTAGTATCTTTCATATGTGACTTAATTCCAAAAATCTTAAAAGGGCCCCAGAAAATGAGAAGAATTTGGAGACATCATGAATGCTGTGAACTCTAGTGAGAAATCAAACCCGAATTTCATTTATAGTTCTTGTGATCTTTAATTAATTCTGCCTCTTCTAAGTCAGGGCAGATTGTTCTCTCAGGCTTTGGCTGTAAAGTGATTTTTTCTGCCTGTCTTATTTCTGTCCAGAATTTCTCCAATGCCTTTTGGTTATTAATGCTCCAAATAGAGTCATCTTAAAGTCAGTTACGTGGCAGGGTGGGTGATCAGTCTTCATTATGTGAAGTCACTAAATGTGTCTTATCTTAAAGGCAGAGAACACTAGGTAGATTTTTTAAATGCTCTTGAACTCTTGTGTGAAAATTTTATGGATATAATCACTTGTATAGTCATTGAGACAAAAATAATCAAACATCAAAAATTTATTTGTCCCAAACAGGATTAGAAGTCTGCTTACCTAAAAGAAAGGAAGGTGAAATATTAGGAGGGAGAGGAAGGTGATGTATACCAGCCCTTCTAGTACTGGCAGAAATAGTGAGATAAGATTTTTTTCCTTTAGTTAATAGATTGGATATGAACTATGCCTTTGCTAAAACTTAAGTAAATTTTATTTCATATCTCTTAAATGAATTTAGTTTCTTAAGTCAATATACCCATTCTCATTGTGTTACTGTATCTCCTTGTATTTAGTTGAGGTGTCTTAAATTCAGAACATTTTATAGCATAATACACTTACTGAGCAAGCATTTATGAGGAATAGATAATAGGCTGCAGTTTTTAAAACTAAAGTGGTAAAAAGACTTGGATGGTGAGAAATCTCTGATAAGTCATTTTATTGTGTGTATTTGTAGAATTTTACCCTCTTAAGTATGACTCAAAGAAAACTAGATATTAATATAAGAAAATAAACTTTTTACAGAGAGTATCATAGATCTTATATGAATGTCATGTAGTAATCATGTAATTAATTACCTTTTGTGATCTCAAATTTATTTTAGAACCAAAAGGAGAAAAAGAATAGTATAAATTACTAGAGAATTAAATATTTTTGAGAGGTGTTTTAACCCATTTTTTTTTCCTTGTTTTAAATAAAGGTAGACCCACAAAAGTACAGAGGCATATTTAATGGATTCTCCGTTACACTTAAAGAGGATGGTTTTCGTGGTTTGGCTAAAGGTTGGGCTCCGACTTTCATTGGCTACTCTATGCAAGGGCTTTGCAAGTTTGGCTTTTATGAAGTCTTCAAGGTCCTGTATAGTAACATGCTTGGAGAGGTATATAATTTAATTTGAAATTGAAATTCCTAAGTGTTAAATTTTAAATACCGAAAGCATATTAGATTTTGTCTTATCCACCTTGTTTAAGAATGTATTTCATTAAGTTTTAGTGCTCTTTTTATGATGACTATGATATATTATACTGCTTTCCAAATAAGAGTTTAATTTTTTTAAAGAGGTGGCATTCTTTTGTGTAGTTCCAATGCTAAGTACACTTGGCAACTAGATTTTCAAATAAATGTCCATGTTGTAGTGTAGTTAAGTATTTGGATATTGAGCTTATGAAAGAGTGCATGTATTTAGTCTCATACTATGTAAGTTTAAAACCTAATTGTTAAAACTGTCACCTATCGTTATAAAATTAGCTAGTGCAGTAATTTATGGTCCCACATTATGTTTTTCATTTTAGGAGAATGCCTATCTCTGGCGCACATCACTGTATTTGGCTGCCTCTGCCAGTGCTGAATTCTTTGCTGACATTGCTCTGGCTCCTATGGAAGCTGCTAAGGTTCGAATTCAAACTCAACCAGGTTATGCGAACACTTTGAGGGAAGTGGTTCCCAAAATGTATAAGGAAGAAGGCTTAATGGCGTAAGTAAACATTTGCCTGAACTTAGTCTAAAAATACTCATTTTTAGCAAACTTATATTTTTCTCTGTTGGCATTAAGCCCTCCGAACTTTTCTAACTATTAGGTTATTTAATGCCTGCTACATGGAATGTAAGCTGTACAGGAGCAGGGATTTTTATTTTGTTCACTTAGATTTCAAGCACCTAAACTGGATCTAGCTCATAATATGTGCTCAGTAGATATTGTATTTATGAAAGATATCCATGACCTAACTTGAGAAGATCTAGAGGTGGCTGTAAATCTTATTAAATATAGTTGGGGAAGTATGTACAATTTTCTTGATTTTTGGTTGTGTGTATTATGTCCTCTTAAAAGTTTATTAATTGCTTGAGCCCTGTATTAAGCTTTTTCTACACTAAAGAACATGTCAGTTTATAGATGACTTGATACCTAAAACCTGTGTTTGACTATAAATTATTAAGTTTAACTTTTTGGGGGGAGGGAGGTTGGTATTAGAATTCTTGTGATATATGTTCACAGTTGAGACTTTGTGTTAGGCCACAACATGCTTCCTTAGATCCACCTTTGTGGATGCCAATCTTGAACTGAGTTCTGCTGGGGAACTTTTTGTTTCTTGTAGTTCCAGTCAAAGAAGCATCCAGCAACTTTTTTGGTTGTATAGTCAAAGGTGCTTGAGTCATTGGCATGTGAGATAAATATACCTGCATGTTAGTCTTAGGTTCTGATAGAAATGACGTGCAGTTATGCTGCCATTTTTTACTATCAGGACTTGACTTGTGTGCAGACACTTCTCTTTAGTGTTGATGGAAATCTCTTGTTAGATGAATATATGCAGCTATCTGTAATGAAGTCTCCTAATTTCATAGGTTCTACAAGGGGGTTGCTCCTCTCTGGATGAGACAGATACCATACACCATGATGAAGTTTGCCTGCTTTGAACGTACTGTTGAAGCACTGTACAAGTTTGTGGTTCCCAAGCCCCGAAGTGAATGTTCAAAGCCAGAGCAGCTCGTTGTAACATTTGTGGCAGGTTACATAGGTATGAATTTAGAACGTACTTGTCTGTGAAATCTAATACAAATAATCATTTCTATTATTGGCCTCTCTTGTGGGAAAAAATCTAAAATATCCCAAAGAAGTTTTATTTTCCCATAACATTTTATTTGTGTATCATTGTAACTTAACTAACCCCGGATTGGATCTTTTTTTATTTTTCTTTGCCTCAGCTGGAGTCTTCTGTGCCATTGTTTCTCATCCTGCTGATTCTGTGGTATCTGTGTTGAATAAAGAGAAAGGTAGCAGTGCTTCTCAGGTTCTCCAGAGACTTGGATTTAAAGGTAGGTAGAGTATTTCAGGGAGTCTCTAAAGAAAGAGCAACACTTTGGGGCATATTGTATATTTCATTCATATTTCATCTTTCAACTAGGTGTATGGAAGGGACTTTTTGCTCGTATTATCATGATTGGCACTTTGACTGCACTACAGTGGTTCATCTATGACTCCGTGAAGGTCTACTTCAGGCTCCCTCGTCCTCCTCCCCCTGAGATGCCAGAGTCTCTGAAGAAGAAGCTTGGGTTAACTCAGTAGATAGAACAGAGCAAATGTGGACTGAATCTGCTTGTTCTGATCAGTGTTGAGGAAAGTGCAAAAGGAAGGAACTTTTATATATTTGACAAAGTAGGGAATTGTCTATTCCTGATATAATTACTGTAGTCCCCTTGCCTAAGGCAAGAGTTTCAAATTTATTGTTCCAATAAACCCAACTGTTCATGAATTGTCTGACTTGATAATTATTTAAAAAACTGATTTTTAAAGAGTTAACCTTAAGTTAGAAAGAATGAAGTGTAAGTTGAAACCTTAAGGAAGAAATGGAAACTAACCACCGTGGGTTGAATATTCTGATCCCTGTACATAAATTACCATGTCTCAAATTTTGCCATGCAAGAGTTCCTAGATTTTTAGGAAATATACTCTAAATTTTAAAAAACATGATTTAAGTGTAATTAAATTTTTGAAATATAAATATTTGTGGTTTTATTGATAAGTAAACTTCTTTCTGAAATATATATGTATTTAATCCTAATGATTTTGCTATTCATTTAAGAAAAGAGTACCGAAGACGTTCTTAAAATGATAGTTTTTAAAAGGACCAGAACAAATAATGTGATAAGTGACATGTGCATGCCTCAGAAATCAGTATTCTGGCATATTTTGACATCTAAGATTTGATCATAGGTTTAAGCCCAAACTTAAAAATTAAGCCACTATATTTGTGGTTAGTTCCTTTTAATTTTGGTTGAGAAATAGGAAACAGTCTGACTACATTTTACCTGGAGGGCATAGACAGGATTGAGAATAATGCATAGGTAAAGCCTACAGCTGGGGCCCAAGGTTTTGGGGCAGGAAATGTTCTCGTTACAAACCTATACTTCAATATTTAGAAGTCAGATGTATCCGTTGCATGTTAAGTTCATCATCATCACCTGGCCTTGTTTAATGGTAAGCCTTGTTTTCACCTGTGCTACCCGGAGAAAGAAAGGGTTGTGAGCGTGAATTTGGTCTTCTGAACCCACACAAGTGGTGGCTATTTTAATTAGTAACATTATGGGTATTCGTTAGTTATTGCTGCCTAACTGATCGTCCAGGTCTTAAATGGCTTAAAACAATATGCATCTGTGGGTCAGGAACTCCATATACTGCCTCAGCTGGATGTTTCTGGTTCAGGTTCTCATGAAATTGCTGTCAGATTAGAGCTCTGGGGTCATCTCAAAGGCTTTTCACAACTCCATGTTTTCAAAATGTCACATGAAATGTAATCATGTATATTGATGTGGTACACCTCGGAAAACACCTGCCACAGCGGACTGGGGATCAGAAAATTCTATAGGGTATGCAGCAGCTTGTCCTTGCCATGAGATAGATTCCCACGGCCTGTTGTAGAGGCAGTAGGCTTTATTGGTCGATGCTGATGCGAGGGTGCCTGGTTTTGCTAAATTATGCATGCCTAATGACGTGACAAAATTGAATGGAAAGTGATGGTATGATAGCCCATGACAAACTCGAGTCTGTCCTGTAACTACTTGCTGAAGAGTGCTTTGAAAACTGCTTTTTTCTTTTTTTGCTTTGTATATGTTATACTATACAATTAAAGTTAAAAAAAAATGGAATGGAAAAGGAGTAACTAACTTAATCTCCATTGTGTAATAGCTTTAATAAAATGTTTTGACCATATTTTAAAATAAGCTTTAATATCTGTGGTAATATGTTGGGGGAGATGGAAGTGTCCACAATGTATGACATTTAGTGTCTGGCAGTCTTGCTGCTGCATTAGGTATACAGTATTATTTAATGTAGTGTAAGTCGTATAATCATTGTACACAATCTGTTCTTGTGTGTTAATAATTCTGAGATGAAAACCCACCAAATGTTAAAAATATTTTTAACATAATTCTTAACACGATTAAGAATCAAATTGATTTTAAAATAAGAGATCTAGTTCACTGTTACATGCTGTTTCCCTTAAATAGCAAAGGATAATGTAGATAATAATTCAGCTACTTCTGACACCTCTTACCTCAGATAATATTGAATCATTTTGTCTCTTCTACAAAGGCAGCCTTTGCCTTCACATCCTGGGAAGTGTTCATAGGAGTGTGAGATGTTAACCTCACCTTAGGTTTGCTTTATGAATCTCATGGTTATTAAATTGTGACTTGACAAGTTTCTAGGAAGCAACTATTCCAGTGTTTTCATGTGTGCTTTTATTAACAGAAGTGCCATACATGCAACAGTCACTTAATAAAGCCTTGCTCAGTTGAATGAAGGAGCCTTGGGGATATGTTCCTACACAAAACAGTTCCTACCTAATACTTTGAATAAGAATTAGACTGACAAGTTTGCTGTTTTTGGAGTGCAGTATATACAGTATTAGAAGATGGAGAATAATAGCTCTTGTAAGAGGCAGTATCTTTATTATTCTAAGAATCACAATCTCAATACCAGAAGTCTGTATCAACTAAGGTTAAAACTGTTAAATCATAAGTCATTAACATCTGAAAATAGGGAGTACCCAGCTTTTACTCGTGGATGAACAATTATTTACTGATTTTATTGACTGCTCAGCTGGTTAGACTCTAAATGATGTAAACAGGGAAAGTCCACAGAGGCTCAAAGGATGTCTTAGCCACTTCCTATAACATCTGTTATTGAAGTGATTAATTTCACATTGCTGCTAGGAAAGAGTCCAGGTTTCCTTCCCATTGCTCTGTGTTTGCCACAAGATCTACCTACTGTGAAGATAAAATGACCACGAGTCTAGTGACTAATGAGTTTTGGGGTTCCTGCGAGAATATTTTGCTCACCTTGACTACTAAAAAACTGATGGATTTGTGAATCATTTTTGGCACTAGTTCTAGTGCCTAGAACTAGCACAAAATAAGATGAGTGCCTTGTTTATTTGGCACTAATAGCAGCTGGAATATTTCTTTTAAATGAATTTCCAAATAGGTGAATTTTTAAGTGCTGAAAATTATCCCGTTAAACTTTTTTTTTTTTTTGCACGGGCAGGCACCAGGAATCGAATCTGGGTCTCTGGCACCCAGTTAAACATTTTTAATGTAATTTTTCTAAAATGCATTTTATATCATTGGGCAAAATGCATCGTGTCCTATTTAGGTATTATATTAAATGATTACGTGGGACATAGCTTATGCTTTATTTAGTATCATTAAGAAAAGCAAATACTGCACTAAAATGTACTGTAGTGATGTCCTCTCCATGGTGTGCAGAGCTCTTTACCTGTAAAGTAGAGCCCCATACTCTGCAACTTTCTGTTGTACTAGGTAATGGCTTTGCCCTTTATTGGGTGTGTATATGTGCCAGGCTATTTAGGTATATTAAACGCTAGTATTCAGAGCAGTCCTGTAAGGTAGATATCTTTTTTTACAGGTGGGACCTTAAGGTTAACAGGTATTAAATATCTGTTAATGTTATTTTTAACAGAAAAATATTAAACTGAGGCCAAAGAAATGTGATGGTAGAGCCAGGATTGGAGTACAGATACCTGTGAATTCAAACCCTCATGCTCTTTCCACTATGTTAAAACAGAAATGAATCAGTCTTCAGCAGACCTATCCTTTGCCACTGGTTTATGGTGAAAAATCCATAAAAAAGTCATAGTTTGGAATAAGAGAACTTAAAAAAATCCTAATCAATAATAATGTCTTATTCATATAACCCTTGCAATTTTACACTCCTACATTTTTACTAGTAATTTTGGAATGCCACTCTTACAGCAATGAAAAATTTTAAAATGCTTCAACTTAAATGTAGTAGGATTTATGTTGTACCATGGGATACTCACAAGATATTTGTAATACCCCCCCTTTTTTTTCATGAGCTAATTATATTTCTTGCAACCGAAACCCTACCTAAACCCCCTCTAGCAGACTGTAAATTTCGTGAGATCAGGGAACAGTTGTAACCAGGCTCTGTATCCCCTGAAGCAGCTACCCTAGTACTTTGCACGTATTAAGTGCTCCATAAATGTTTTGAACAAATGAATGAATCAATGAACCAACCAAGAGTAAAACTATCTGCTACCTGTCTGAAGGCAGAACCAAAGTCATGGAACCCACGAATGGACACAACTGTCTGGAATAGAGAGAGATACAAGGCATAACATCCAATTACTTCTAGGTGTACCTGAGTGTCTGGGTACTCAATAAGTGGAACAAAGCAGAGGTGAAATAACTAATTTAACGAAAAGCTACATCCCATAGCTTTCCTACAAAGGGAGAGACAGTGACCAAGTTAGGATAATAAATATTCAGTTTTCCAAATAAGATATGTATTTATATATATTCTGGCTAGTAGTTTAGGAAAGGTCAGCTAAGTCAGGGTATGTACCTAATTCTCCCATAGTAAAAAGCTCAAGGTTTAGAATGAGCCATTACTGATGTAAGAATTCATGAACTCTTCTTTTTAAGGTAATCAGCTCTGTGTATCTGAATACCCTTCATGCTCAGTATCTGAAGGTGGGACTAATGTGTTTGAGTTTTCTTGTTTTTTTGAGATTATATTGTACTTTATTTTTTACAACTTTATTGAGGAATAGTTGATGTGAAATAAACTGCGCACATTTAAACTGTACAATTTTATGAGCTTTGACATATGATACCAATATTCAATCAAGAGAATACAGATTTCCCTTACCCTCAAATTTTCCTTGCGCCTCTTTGTAATCTGATTTGCTTTCTCTCTCTAAAGATTTATTTGCATTTCTAGAATTTTTTATAATTGGAATTGCTAATGCTGTTTGAAATGTCAGAACTCCTTTCTCTAGTTGCATTGGCTGCTTCTGGTCACGTTATCACCACACAGTTGTGCTGCTCTAATGTTTGGCAAACCCTTTGCATGCGTGTTCCCAAGCCCTACTCTAGATACCACTTCTCTACTTCATTTTAGGTAATCCTCTCCCTTTCCCTGCTTCCTAAAGCTGTGAGGGGCCCAGGAAGGCTTATGTGATTCTCTTCCTGCAGCTCCCAGGGTTGTGCATTCCAGTTTCTCTTCTCTAGGGGAGTTGGATAATGAATGCTACATTCTTCAGCTGGAGCCCCAACCACACAAGCTGTATGTTCCTGACAACACTTGGATTTTGCTCCATCTCAATTTTCCCGTGCTAGTCTGGGAGACTCTGTACCTCCCTACTTGTATGAGTGTACGTGTTTGTGTGTGTGTATGTGTGTGTGCACATGAGAGTATGTTAGGGGGATAGATAAGCTTTTTAATTATATACAGTTGCAAGCATGTTTTAGCATATTTATTTTAGAAAATCAACTATTCTACCTCCTTTAAAAATTGTGTTTACTGTACAAAATAGAATCAAATACAAAATTGTATTTACCCCAGTGTCATTATTTCTAGCTTGTCAGTCTTTTTATAATATAATAGATGTCCCATTTTTTTTAAAGTTACTTCAGTCTGAGCTAGACAATTTAAACTAATCCATATCTGAAATATGTGTTATTTCATCTTTCATATCTTTAATCTCAGCTTGGATTATTGTTAAGTTAGATATTTTTTCATTTAAGAAAGCAATTTCTTTTTCTCTTTGTACTAAGTCAGTAACTAGTCGCCCAATGCGTAGTGTTAAATCATTTACCAATGGTTCCAAACGGGAAAAATCCTTCTTTAGATTATATACCTTTGGTTTGAGATCATTTGCAAAAGTCACTGTCTTCAGAACTTTAACTCTGTCACTTTCTAAGCTTAAAAATCTTTCTGTGTGCTTGTTGAAATCATCTGTTAGCTCAGACAGTGTCTTCTTAACTGAGTTAATTCTTAGGAAATTTTCAGATGCAGTCTTGCGGAGCATCGCTGTTCGGTCAATACTACTTGAAAGAAGATCACCTATGTTTTTTACTGTATTTTTTTCTACTTTTTCTAACTTATTTTCTAGTTCTTGCACAGTATCTGTCAATGATGTTACATCAGTTACTAAACCTGAAATACGTCGTATATCTGTTTTCACAGTTGTAATCGTGAGAGTGACATCTTTTGCCATGGAAGTTGTACTTTGGTCTACTTTTGTAACTTCTTGAGAAAGAGCTGTCAAATTGTTGTTCAATATATCCTGTTTTTCAGTTATCCTGTTCGATGAAGTTTTCACCTCATAAATTTCCTCCTGTAGATGCTTTAGATGAGTAATTATTTGCAAAGACTTCAATTGTTCCATGATAGCCTCTGACTTCTGACACTATAAGAAAATACAATACCACAATGATTAAACTGATTAAAAGCTTAACATTAAAAATTCATTTAAATTTAGTTACATGTTATTTTTAACTATAACTTTACTGCTTTTTTGGAACTTATATGGTAAAAGAATATTTCAAAAGTAAGAGTCTTCAGAAAAATTTAAGTATATTGCTGTGCTTGAAAGGATATATGTCCCCTAGAAAACCCTTGTTTAATCAAAATCCCATTTCGTAAAGGCAGAATAATCCCTATTCAATACTGTATGTTTGAATCTGTAATTAGATCATCTCCATGGAGATGTAACCCAATCAAGAGTGGTTGTTAAGATGGATTAGGGGAGATGTGTCTCCACCCATTTGGGTGGGTCTTGATAAGTTTCTGGAGTCCTATAAAAGAGGAAACATTTTGGAGAAGGAGATTCAGAGAGAGCAGAGCAGAATGACATAGCCACGAGAAGCAGAGTCCACCAGCCAGCAACCTGTGGAGATGAAGAAGGAATATGCCTCCCAGGGAGCTTCATGAAACAGGAAGCCAGGAGAAGCCAGCAGATGACACCATGCTTGTCATGTGCCTTTCCAGATGAGAGAGGAACCCTGATCGTGTCCACCATGTGCCTTTCCAGGTGAGAGAGAAACTCTGTGTTTGCCATGTGCCCTTCCACTTGAGAAAGAAACCCTGAACTTCATCAGCCTTCTTAAACCAAGGTATCTTTCCCTGGATGCCTTAGATTGGACATTTCTATAGACTTGCTTTAATTGGGACATTTTCTTGGCCTCAGAACTGTAAACTGCCAACTTATTAAATTCCGCTTTTTAAAAGCCATTCTGTTTCTCATATATTGCATTCCAGCAGCTAGCAAACTAGAACAATTGCTAATAAATAAGATGGAAAGTACTAAGGAAATATCGTAAAATGTTATTGGAAATTACACATTTCCCAGTTATTATTTTTGTACCATTGATCCTCTGTACAGTGGCAAAATGAGACTGTGATGTGTTGTTTTTTTATCCCCTTTCTTTAGAGAAGTTTTGGGTTTACAGAGCAATCAGGCATAAAATACAGGATTTCTATACACTATCCCACGAGTAACACCTTGCATTGGTGTGGAACATTTGTTACAACTGATGATAACACATTTTAATAGTTGTACTATTAATTAAAGCCCATGGTTTAACTGAGCGTTCACTGTTTGTATAATGCAGCTCCATGGATGTTTTTTAAAAATTTTATTCTGCTACCATATATACAATCTAACATTTCCCACCTTTTAATTATATTCAGATATATATTTCAATACTGTTAAATATGTTAACAATGTTGTGCTACCATCACCACCATCCATTACCAAAATATCTCCATCATTCTAAATAGAAAACCTGTACAATTTAAGCTTTAACTTCCTATTCCCTATCCTCACCCTGTTTACTGGTAACCTATATTCTAGACTCTGAGTCTATGAGTTTGTTTATTCTACTTGTTTCAAATCAGTGAGATCATACTATGTTTATCCTTTTGTATTTGGCTTGTTTCACTCAACAGACATCTTCAAAGTTCATCCATGTATCAGGACTTCATTCCTTTTTATAGCTGAATAATATTCCATTGTATGTATATACCACACTTTATTTATCCATTCATTGGTTGACAGGCATTAGGTTGCTTCCATCTTTTGCCAATTGTGAATTATGTTGCTATGAACACTGCTGTGCAAATATCTGTTGAGTCCTTGCTTTCAATTCTATTGGAGATATACCTACTAGTGGGATTGCTGGATCAGATGGTAATTCTATATTTAGCTTTCTGAGGCAGTGCCAAACTGTCTTCCACAAAGGCTGCACCATTTTACATTGCCACCAGCAATGAATGAGCGTTCCTATTTCTCTGCATCCTCTCCAACACTTATTTTTTTTAATAGCAGCCATTCTACTGGGTATGAAATATTATCTCAGGTTTTGATTTGCATTTCCCTGATGGCCAATGATATTGAGCATGTTTTCATGCACTTTCTGGCCATTTGTATGTCTTCTCTGGAGATGTCTGTTGAAGTCTCTTGCCCCCTTTTTAAATTGGGTTGTTTGCTTTTTTCTTGTTCAGTTGAAGGATTTCTTTATACATTTTGGATATTAAACATTTGTCAGATATGTGATTTTCAAATATTTTCTCCTATTGTGTAGGTTGTTGCTTTTCTTTCAAGATAAGGTCATTTGAGGCACAAAGATTTTAAATTTTGATGAGGTTCCATTTATCTACTTTTTCTTTTATTGTTTGTGCTTTTGGCCTAAAGACCAAGAAATCATTGCCTAAACTCAAGGTCCTGAAGATGCATCCCTTTGTTTTCTTCTAGAAGTTTGATAGTTACAGTTCTTATATTTAGGTCTTTGATCCATTTTTGAGTTGATTTTTGATTATGGTATGAGGTAGGGTCCTCCTTTTTGTGTATGTGCAAATGGATGATGTATTTTTATAGCTGCTGGAGAAAGGGAAAGGAAGCTACCTCTAGCTGAACTTTGGTACATTTGGAGAGTAAACAAAGCAACTCTTCTGAATCACAAACTTGTTTGTAGTGTTATAACAGGTGCCACAGGAAGGGATCAACGTCTAAGACTACCAATGTATGTGCTTTTAGGAATCATTTTCTGGGGTATCTAAGCATCTATGAGACCTTGGATAATTCAATTCAGCTAACTCTTAAGTTCCCAGTAGGCATGTCAAGTGTGAGCTCCATAAAGATGACTATAACTAGGGTATTACCCTCAATGTAGCTTAGTAGAGAAGACAGATATGTAACAACAAAAAAAAATCCTGCCAAGGCTCTGAAGTTCCATGATTCGAAATACATCTGGATGTCATGTTTCAATGCCATCTCTCCCATCCTCCAATACATTATCTACTGATATTTTCAAATTGTGCTCTTGGTTTAACATAGACGCATCAGCTGATGAACACTTTGAGCCATCCAACTACCTGCCAATATTTTCAGTTGTGACTTTTGTGTTGGTGGTGGTTTGTGTGTCGCAGTGTTGGGGAAGTTGAATAATTTACAGTAGTTTGAATATTTGAAATTTTATTGCATTTTGCTATCAGTTAATAAAATTGAAAGGGAAAGGAAAAAATCAAAGTGCTGATATTAATGATAAGATGGGCTGGTCTCATAAACTTAATACAAATTTGGAAATTAAAACAAAGATGGGAATTGATAGGTGAGAATATTATCTTCAATCAGAAGATTAATTTAAGACTGTATTATATACTTAACTATAAAGAAAAATAAATTAATGGACAAATGTAAAATGCTAGAAATACATTGCCAAAGACTATGCTATAAGACAGATACTTTGTGATTACTCTGGAAAAGAGAATCCCATTTATAATATGTAATATCATATTATAATAATATCATTTAACTTTCAGCTCATTTTCTAGGAAAGTACTATGTTTTAAAGTAGGAGATTGCTTACAGTTTTCTACTAATAACCACAAAGTTGGTTTACAACATTTACTGGGCATCTACTATATGCCAGTATGATCAAGAAGAGTCTCTGTCTTTAGGGAGTTAATGGTTTGGAAAATAGAATGTCAACAAACAGAGTATTTAAAACTCAGAAAAGAAAACCAGGAATAAAAAAAAAAGCAAGAATTCAAGGCCACAAAACATCTTCACAAAATCAGATACGTAGTTTAATCTAAAAACATTTTTTTTTCCAAAATTACTGTGTATTTCTTCAAAATACGTTTTTATTATGGATGATATGAATTACTTTTCTTAATTATATTTTCTGGCCTATTTAGCTAATCTTCTGAGCTTATTTTGGTTAACATAAATTGGCTTTATGTAATGCAAATAAAAATTTAATATGCTCAGAATCTTATTTTGATGGAGTTTTAAGAAAGAGCAGCTATATAGTTGCAAAAGAATTGCAATGAACTACTTAAATGGGGCAGTAGACCAGTTAATTTAATGTAACAACACCCCTGTCCAGCATATATGTTGGGTCTGAAAATATATTTTAGAGCTTTCTCAATAGACTGATGCTACATTTAGAGAAATTAGCTTATGAAAATGTTGCCGTGTGTATGATATTAAGGAGTACCCACAGAAAGGAAGGAAACCAAGTCTTGATTGCAAAACCAAGTTTTATTTTTAAGGGGAAAGTTTTGCAATAAAGTGTATTTGCTGAAAGAGACTCGCTAAAGGGAAAGGAGTACATTGCTTACTTTCATCTATTTCATTACTTGGTTATCATTTATCAATGTATCTACTCTAGTACAGTAAATGCAGCTCAATAGCATTACACAATTGAGACAACTCACTAAGAGCTTAGTTTATTCTTAGAAGGATAGTGTTTCCCTTGGTAGTTTATAAAAGCAATTTACTGTGAACTTCTATTGACCTTTACTAAAATATGAACTCAGTACAGTGTTGTAATAGTCTAAAAGTTGTATAGAATATAGTCTAAAATTGTACTGAATTATTTTAAAAAATTACTTAGGGCTTGGTTATGCTATCTGCCTAAATGGATAGAATAGCTAGAGTCTATCAGTAGCTTGAAAGATTTGGTTAGTAATCTGAATATTTTTCAAGTTCCTATCAGATATGCCAGGTATTAAGCTAGACGCTGTTCCGTAACGTTAAATATCGTCTGGATCTACAAGGGACATGGTTGAAGGGAATGATGTGCAGGTCCAGTCTACCTTCCAAAACTTTACTAAAGAATCTTGGAACTTTATTAAAGGACCTGGAAATTTTGTTCATCTATCCAATTTAAGACCACTTTATGCTAGAGATGAACTGGTACGTTTCCCTCATTTTATTGATTAAAAACCTGAGCCCAAACTGAAGTCCCCCACAACACACCATTAGGTCTAGATTAGAAAATATTCCAGCCTAGGGTTCTTTCTCTGCCATTGCTTTCTAGCTATTCCCCAACATTTATTGATTCTTTATTACACTCAAGGCCCAAACAATTTTAGGGCACATTTACAGATTTTGAGGCATTGGTCCATTTAAGGGTGATGTGGTAGAACACATTTGGCTGAATTATTGCTCTTTGAATACTGAGAGCAGATTCCTTCCTCCCCTGGTTGAGCAGCATCAGGCTTATTGTCCGTGAAGGTCCATGGCCTCTGGAGTTGGACAGACCTACCAGTGTGATTGTAGGATGCTTAAGTGTGCTGAGCCTTGATTTCCTCATCCATGGAATGGGTCTGATAGCTAGCAAGGTTGTTGTGTGGATTAGTGATAATATATGGTAAGTCCCTTGCACAATGACTGGGACCAGATACACCTACGCGGAGGAGCTGTTGCTGTTGTGATGAAGATGGTGACGATGTGATGAGGAACGCAAAGCTCCCAGCAGTGTTTGGCATATATACTCCAAAATGTTAGTTCTCTCTTCCCCTGCTGTGTTAAGCTGGGATGGAACATTTTGATTCATATTAAATTTATAGCTATGTAGCTGAACTGAAAAAGATGCTGAGTGAATTAGCAAAGCTTTTGTCCACTAAATAAATATGAGGTAAATCTATGAAGAAATGAAGTGTTTTTTGTTTGACAACAGACAAAAAAAAAGTATTGTTTTATAACATTACATCAACTTTGATCAAAATTCTAGATTCATAAACACGCCTAAAATTAAACTGAGATAAAATTAATGCCATTAGGCGGGCCACAGTGGCTTAGCAGGCAGAGTTCTCACCTGCCATGCTGGAGACCTGGGTTCGGTTTCCAGTGCCTGCCCATGCAAAAAAAAAAGATAATGATAATTAAAAAATAATAATAATAATAAAAAATAATGCCATTAAAATATTGCATTTTACAGGTTTTGTTACTATGAAATCATAGATTAAAAAATCAACATTTTTCATTATAAAATATAAATGTACACTTAGTCAACAGTAAGTGCACTCAGAAGTACACTTAGTCAACGGCTTCTAGTCATTAGGCACAATTGAAGGAAATATTATATTTTAAAATTTACATTAAAATTTTAAATGGCTTTGGTACTATATATAAGAAAGTGGTTGATCTAAAATTTATCACCCACAAAGATACAAAAATGTAATTTAATATTTGGCACACAGGAAAAGATTTTGAAATTTCAAGTATCTGTGCTAAATAAATGAATGGAAGAAATGAAGACAAATTAGGTACAACTAAAATCTCTCTATAGGACAATCTCTGCCTAAAGGAATGTTTCTGTATCTACAAATCTATCTGCTTTGTAGCTGTAACACTTCTGAGGGCTGCTTTCAGTTCCCTTGTACTGGTCATTACAGAGCACCTGGGCCACGCTGTTTCCAGGTACTTTTAGTAAGCATAACTACAGAACACAGAAATTCATTAAAAAGTTGAATCAAATCTTTTGGTAAGCAAAAACATATTTAAAAGTAGTACAAGAGAAGAGACCACATCTGGTTTGATAGGATGAGGGTGAAATAACAAAGCTTACTTTATGATATATTTTATTAACATGAAAATAAAACATACAATTTTGTCAGTGCACACAGTTAAGAACCCAGACACTCAGAAGTCAAGAAATTTAAAGTTAAGATTCCAGAAATTAATGTTATGTCCCTTAATAGGTAGCACTCTTACAGTCTTATTTTTTAATGAACCATGATTGTCTACACAGGCCGTCCTAAATTGAATGTAGAGACTGTTTGAGATTTCTTCCACAATTTGCAAATTTAGAGAGTAAAAGTATCTGGACACAACCACCTCTCATACCTGACTGCTTTTGAGTTCTCTGTGTTTAATCTCACAGAAACCACATTATAAAATGAAGTTATTACCAAGAAGAAACAAGCCAGAACAGAGCTTTCATACGTAGCTGACTCAATTTTCAACACAAAGCTTGGACACTCCTGATATATCAGTTTACTAATAAAAATAAAAATAAAATCAATTAGTAAAACAAATCTAGTTGGGTAATTAGTTAATTAGTTTGGAGAATCTTTAAAATAATGACTTTTTTTTCAATTTTATTGAGATATATTCACATACCACACAAACCACCCAAAGTACCCAATTGCTGGTTTACAGTATCATCACATTGTTGTGCATACATCCTCATGACAGATTTTAGAACATTTTCATTACTCCAGAACAGAAATAAGAATAAAAAATGAAACCCAAATCCTCTCATATCTCTTACTCCCCCTATTACTGACCCAAAGTATTGGTGTAGTAAATTTGTTACTGTTGACGAAAGCATATTAAAATATTTCTGTTAACTAAATGAGTATGACTGCTGAATCATTATACTGATATTTCTGTTGGTCTCCAGTGTCTTGGAGCAGCTAGAGGAAAAAAACGAGATCGTAGAACTGTAACACATACCAAACTTTAAAATCTGTTCTATAACTGCTTGTTAAAGTGTACTTGGAAACTTACTGCTTTTTTGTATATATTTCACAATTTAAAAAAGCTAAGAAAATTTCTGTTAACTATAGTCCAAAGTTTCCAATAGCTATGGTTTTTTACAATATATACTGCTTTTTTTTAAAAAACATTTATAGTGGTTAATGCAAGAATTTATTTACATATATGACTTTAAACAACCATTTCCAAATATATTCACCTACAATATGTCACTATTTCTTTTTCTTTTGAGCGGGGGAAGTGCATGGGCCGGGAACTGAACCCAGGTCTCCTGCATAGCAGGCGAGAATTCTACCACTGAATTACCCTGCACCCCCCATTACTTCTTAATCCCATCACCTTTATCTATTCCCAAACAATTTAAATTCAACCTTGTTAACAATTCTGTACATATTAGGTAACCACTCCCCCTTCTCTATCTCCTATCTCTAAGTACACTATATTATAATTTTCGCCATGCATGTCTTTTAAATATTCATCTACCATACACTGGATAAAGGGGGCCTCAGTCATAAGTTTTTTACAATCACACAGAATAATGACATACTTTTAATTATCATAATTCATCATTATGCTGCTTTTTCTCTTTAAAATAGGCCATAAGTTTGTTAATGTATTTTGATTGTAAGTTGATCTAATTTATCTAGACGTCACATATCTAGCAAACTCTGGAGTCTAACACAGGTTGAACCTATAAAAAAATAAAAATCCCAGGTATACAAAGATATTCTAAAAGTCTATACTTTAAAGCACACGTACTTAATTCATAGGAAAGGCCGTCAATAATAACATTTTAACGCTTATTTTAAACAGAATTTTTACAAGTACCTGTAATACAGTTTAAAATCTTAACAAAGAGCAGAAAAAGTTTCCTAGGCTTCATAGATTTTAAAAAGTCCATATTAATTTATACCAAAGCCCCTCCCCCTGTATATGCTATACCTTTTATTTTAGACAGAATTAAAACATACAAAATATAAAAAACAGATACAAGGTTTGAAAAATAGCAAGCTGAGGTCATTTAGTGAAGTGGTAAATATGCCTCAGTAACTCCTACAGAATCAATATATATGGGTTCAATATAATAGGTGAAATTCATAATGATGTCCATGAATTATTGAAAACATTAAAAATCATTAACTCCTTTAGAAAGTACAGAAATACATATTTTAGATAATTTTCTATATAAATGATTTAAATGAAAAAAGTTTTAGTGCTTAAAAAGATAAACGTGATTATCTGGATAACCCACTGTGTGGATTTCATGCACATGCCAATAATGCAGGACAATAAAGTGAGGCATATCGTAACAACTCAAAAGCATGGAACTAATCAACTCGCATATAAAACAATATGGTTCATCACAATGAATGTAATGAGTTCAAAAATCATTGTGCGCTTTATTGTCTAGATTATATTCTTCTAAATTCCCTTTTTCCCTTGTACTTGAATATGCTACAAAATTGTGAACTTTTCCTTTTAGAATATCCAGTTCATTTTGCATTTTTAATATACTGTTGTCATACTGAATTCCTTCAAGGGTTTTCTGCATCTCCATTATTTCAGACACTGCTTTCAGCATATCATCTTCCATATTAAATATTTGTATAGTCAAGTCTTCCATTTTCTTTTCTGTCCCTATCAGGTCCTGAGAAACTCTAAGAACAGAGCGAATAGCACTTTCAATTGTTGGTAAATGTGTCTTGCATTCTTCAACTTTGGGTTCATAGGTAGAAAGTTTATTAGTCAGATCTTCATCTCTGGCAAAGAGAGCGTGCTGTTCTTCTTCTAACTTTTCAACTGCTTTCGTATCCAAGCCAAGCTGTTCCTCTACTCGGAGAAGATCCTCTTCTTCTTGTCTTTTTATTGTTCTAATATTTTTTAGTGTGCTGTTTTCCAAATCTTTTAGCCTTTCAGTGAGCAATTTTATTCCTTGTTCAGCTGAGTTAACTTGGGCAGTAATTTGTGAATGCATATATTTTGCTTTTGCTTTTAAAACATCTGTATTAACATTCATTTCTTCTAGACTTCTCTGCCAGAAATCTGTAACATTCTGGAATTTCTCATTAAGACTCTGCATCTTTTGAGTGAGCACTTCTTCACTATTCTGAATGTCATGCATGATGTTTTGGAGGCTGGACACTTCCTGCTCAAAGTGGGTCATCAAAGACATGGATGATGCAGCTTCCTGCAGGATATTTTCAGTAGACTCAAGCTGCATTTATAACACAAAAGAATTCCCAAGGCTACTTAATAATTGTTACATCAGAGATACATACTTTAACAATCGGGAACATAATGTGCTAAGTTCAAATTCTGAAGATGCCTAAAATACCCAGTCATAATATCAGAATGATACTGACAAAGACATTACTTTCGTAGTTGTTTTAACCTATTTAAACAAAATTAATAGATTAGAGCTCTATTTAGAAAAACATACACTTGAATTTATAATCCTAGATATTAGCGCATTCTCAAGGAGGAATATTCAAAAGACAAATACTGTTTAAAAAGGCTGAAGAATAGCATATTTTCCTCTATGAAGAGTGATTTAGATGTCATTTTTAGAGGTATTTGGCTTTTTAAAAATTCAATGTAGTTATACAATTTATTTACTGTTCCTAAATCCTATGATTCTGCAAGAGTTTCTGCCTGAAAAAAAAAACACTGACCAACTTCTTACAGAGAAGGAACCCAAACCAGATCTTATAGATATCACAAAGGCAAAAATGAATTTAAAAAACCCCAACAGTTTATAGAGACAATGCTCATCAAATGGAAAAATGTTCTAACCATTTGTAAATTATGGTAAGCCCCTGGCATCTCCAAATGCATATCTGGAATCCATACGGCCAGATTATGGACCAGTTTTAGTTTACATCCACACACAGGTAACAGCTTTAGAGACTACAGGAAGGCCTAGAAATTATCATTACTTTATCAAATATTTGCAGCACTGAGTTAATGATATAATAGGGAACAAAACTGAGTTATACCCTTAAGCAACTTAGTTTAACTGGGGAGAAAGACTAGTCTATATGCACTATGACAGAATAATAATAATTATTATACTATCTTATATTTGGGCACCTGACCCACATTTTGATGATCAGGGAAAAATTCTAGAGAAAGTTATTAATATTTATTTCCAGTTACTTCCTTATTAAATCAACCTATATGCCATTTCCAGATTAAGCTTTAAAAAACTGCTATGTACTTGGTACACAGTTGTTACAAAACCTGCAATATTTCCTAATACTCCTAGGATACGATTCTAAATTCCAGGGTCTCTTCATATGCCAGTCCCTCTCTTCTTTGCTTAGCTAAGTTCTGCCCTTACTTCAAAGCTTAGACTAAGGCTTAGAAGAAGCCAAAATCTGACTATTCAACAGGCTGATGAGTTAGCCTGGTGTTATGATTTGAATTGTGTCCCCCAAAAGATATGTTCAAGTCCTACTTCCCCTTCTCGTGAACGTAATCGTGTTTGGAAACAGGATCTTTAAAGATGTTATTGATTAAGAGGAGGCCAAAATGGATTAGGGTGGGCCTGAATCTGGTATGACTGGTGTCCTTAGAAGAAGAAACTTGGACACAAAAAAAGCCGGACAGAGAAGATAGCCATGTGAATGAAGCAGAGACTGAGTTATGCCACAAAGCCAAAGCACACCTTGACAAGGCGTGGATTCTTGACAAGCCTCTACAGATTCAGAGGGAGCATGGCCCCAACAACACCTTAATTCGGACTTTTAGGCTCCAGAACTGGGAGACAAAAATTTCTGTTGCTTTAAGTCCCCCAGTTTGTGGTACCTGTCACAGCATCTCTAGGAAACTAGAACACCGGGTGAAGAAGCTTGGAAACTGTCAAAATTTTTTACAGGAAGAGACCATGTCTTAAGCCTTTTTGTAGTTCCCATGTCTCAGGATACAAAGAACATGTTCGTTAATGTTTAGGAAGAAGAATGGCCATAAGTGTTCTGGGCACATCCCAATTACACCCAAAGAAGTTCTAGGTGAAAGCCGGGAAAAATGTGTATTCCTGCTGACTAGAACACTCTGAAACTTTGTTTAACAATTATTTTTAATGTATACTTCTAGCTATAATATAAAGTTCCTTTTAAAGTCCACTTCTAGGATATACTTATACACCGATAATATTGTTAGGTTTAGTTGTTTTATTAGCTTGAAGAGGCAAGCTTATCTTTGCTTAAAGTAGTTTCCTATTTAGGCTCTTTAGCAGAGCTTCACTTGTAATCTGGAGGCATTATACCCTAAGTACAAGATCAAATTTTCAGATCCATAAAAGTCTCACGATTTAATCTGTGACTATAAATATATGGTGACTAGTATGCCACAATAATTAGCAGTTATGCTGGGCTAATAGTTTCCCATTTTTTTTTTTAAAAAGAACTAATTTCTTAAATTTATTACTGCTTGTAAGTTTTTAAAGAGTTTAACACATACCTTATATCTCATCTGACCCTTATAAAAATCCTGTTATTCTCTCATGTAATAAGTTATGAAATGGAGCCAAGAGAAGTTAAGGTGATAAGAGCCCACATTAAGTCCTGTGACCTATACACATACACCCACTCCATTGCATTAAGCTGGTCTTTAGGATCAGGTTTGGTGAAAAATGCAGCTATTGTTAAACTACTCCCAGGGCAAGAAATAGCTATGCAAAGGTGGAATATTTCCTGGATTTTATGATTATATATATATATATATATATATATTTGGTTTTTTTTTTTGCATGGGAGGCTCTGGGAAACGAACCTGGGTCTCTAGCACAGCAGATGAGAATTCTGCCACTCAGCCATCGTTGCCTGCCCTTATGATGATATTTTAAAATATCTGCTTCAAGAGCATTTTAATTGCCACCAAACTTTTCCTTTTAAAAAGAAAATCTAACTTTGCTCAAAATTTTTTTTCAATGGCTTTAAAATAAGTATATATAAAGCCTCTAACTCCTGGAATTTTTCTGTCAGTTTGTTTCTTCTGATTAGAGTGCCTTCAACTACAATCAGAACCTACTTAAGCCTTAGGCCAAAATATCAACTCCTCAAAGCACCTTCCCAGAGGCCCCTAGGCTCATCCCCCATGGAATTTCCTGGCACTTGCCAGCAGATGCATAGTTTTCATCCATGGCTTTTCTCTTCTCAGTATATGTTCATTCTGTGTATGAAGCTGCAAGGACCTAGCCCCTGCCTGAGGTTCTCCATTCCATCTTTATTCATAACATCCGTGCCCACCTGGTGTCAAGCATAAAAACAAGTCTATGTTAGAAAATGAGTGAAGGTTTAGTGAATGAATAAATGAGCAAACAAGGCATATTTCCCACTGATAGCTTGGTTCCTGGTAAGGCCCACATGATGATGTCTTTTTGAATGCAGCCAACCCTCTCCTGAGAGGTGTGGAAGTTACAAAAATGTCTCACATTTCTCAAAATCACAGTAGTAAGGTATCTGGTGGAAACTGGCATTTGCAGGTTAAAGAAACACAACATAGACACAGGTGTTATTTTAGTGTTCATTTAAATGACTATATGCTTACAAAGTGGAAAGTAAAGAGAAATGATGATTTTTCCCCCTAATAAATGGTACTTATATTCTAATTTTATAGTTAATGATCAATCGTATTTTCAATGCCTTAGATACCTGATGTTTAAACAAAAAATTAAGATCATGTCAATATAAACATATTGACATTTTACAACAATAATCCTTATCTTTCAAAATGCAATAGAGTCTAAATTGTTTTGATGAAAGTCAGGAGTTAGGAACATCAGCAAGAGTTAGTCTAAAAGTCAGGGGAATTCCAACATGAAAAAGCTAGAATGGGCATAGCCCAAATACCCCTAAAGAGTGGGAGAAAGATCAAAGGTGATGGTGGAGTTATACAGAGAAGGTCGGGTTTAACAAATATGAGTGCTGAATCACTATACTGATACTTCTTTTAGCTTCCAGAACCTTAGAGTAGCTAGAAGTAAAAACCTAAAATTATGGATTTGTAACCCATACCAAACTCTGAAATCTGTTCTATAACTAACTGTTGCAATGTACTTTGAAATTTATTGCTTTTATGTATATATATGTTAGTTAAAGAGAAGGAGGAGTATAACAGAAAAGACAGGATTTAACAAATGAGTATGACTGCTGAATCGTTAAATTGATATTTCTGCAGGTTTCCACCAGCTTGGAGCAGATAGAAGAAAAAATGAAAAATCGTGGAACTGTAACCCATACCAAATTTAAAATCTGTTCTATAACTACTTGTTAAAAAGTACTTAGAAATGTTTTGCTTTTTTTGCATGTATGTTATATTTCACAATAAAAAAGTTAAAACAAAAATTCAGGAGAATTCTGAATTGGGGTAGGGAGGGGTAGTAGCAGGAAGAAAAAATGAGAAAATCTCCCAAATAAATCAATTAATAATTACCTTTTCTGAAATTAAACTGATTTTGTTTCGAAGTTCTTGGAACTCATTGGTTTCTATTTTCAGTAATTGGTATTGGCTTTCTATCTTTGCAAACTTTTCCGACTGCTGAAATACAAACCTGGAAAAGAAAAAAAAGCACTGGTGTCTAATTCATATCCATTTAAATCTGTATTTTAAAGGAATAGTATACCCACTTTTGGGACGAGCAACCTAAATTCTAGTGTAGGATTTGCAATAGATGTATGCATAAGAAATATTTCAGAAGAGATGAACTATTTAGAACAATATTTTTGATCTCTATTAAATATTTTTCTCAAGGCCATATTTGTGCACTATCTAGAAATTAAGTTTTTACACTAAAATGTAGAAGTAACAGAAGACTAAAAAGCAGTACAGTGGAAGGAAGAGAAGTAATGGTGATTAGAAGTTACAAATGACAAGAAGAGTCAACACTGAAAACAGGAGAGCCACTGTCAATGTGACAGAATACATATGTAATGCAACATCTATAAACTGAACTGGTTATACTGAGTAAAACAATTCATATAGGTGTACTTTAGTGGCATTCTAAAATTGGAGTGTATTCTTCATCCAGTAAATAGTAAAAGGTAGAAGCATAAAATGCCATCCCAATCTTAAAAACAGTAAATGGGCATTTGTACAGGACTTGAAAACGAATAAGCTATAAATAGATGCCATGGGGTCTGTACCATTTTGGTTAACCTACTTTGATTCAATACTTCAGGCTCAGAAGAACAAGTAGCAGTTGGCACTCTTTGTATAGTTATCAAGTCATCAAAAAGCAGTGGAGCAGAAACCATATAAAGCACCTGTATAAATCAGAGTACCTGGACCAGTGGGTCAAAAGCTTTGCTGCACATTGGAATCACCTGATAGCTTTAAAAATATTTGATACTTGGGTCCCATCCAGAGGCGCTGACTTAATTGGTCAGGATTTGACTTGTATAATGTACATTTTTAAAGCTCTCCAGGTAATCTGAGTGTGCCACCAAGCTGAGAATTAGTAATTGATTATGTTTTGTAAAATTGACTTCCAGTGAAAGACAAATAAGATCCCAAAGCTCAATTGTGAGGTGAAAGATTTTTAAAAATTTTTATTAATAAAACCAATCAATATACAACATGAACATTCTTTTTTCATCACATAGTTGTATATTCATCATGATCATTTCTTAGAACATCTGTATCAATTTAGAAAAAGAAATAAAAAGAAAACAGAAAAAAATTCATACATACTATACCTCTTACCCCTCCCTTTCACCGATCACTAGCATTTCAATCTATTAAATTTATTTTAACATTTTTCCCCTTATTATTTATTTTTAATCCATGTTTTACTCATCTGTCCATAATAAGGTAGATAAAAGAAGCATCAGATACAAGGTTTTCACAATCACACAGTCACATTACAAAAGCTTTATCATTATACAATCATCTTCAAGAAACATGGCTACTTCCGGGTCAAGATGGTGGCTTAACAACATGCACATTTTAGTTTGTCCTCCAGAACAACTACTAAATAACCAAAAACAGTACAGAACAGCTCCTGGGGCCACGCCAGTGACCGGACACACAGCGAACCCCAGTCTGGACCAGCTGGACTGGCTGTAAGCACCCCCCAGAACCATGAGTTCCCAAAGCTGCGGTGGCCAGCGCCCCTCCCCCACAGGCCGCTTCCCAGAGGGGAAAGGAAAGGGCTTTACCAGCAGCAGGGACTGGGCATAATCAAACGCCAATTGTGGAACTAATTAACAAATTCTGACTACTAAAAATAGGCCCCCAGCTTAGGTGAAACTGATCAAAGCAGAGGTTGCTCATTTTTGCCCCGGCGCCTAGGGGACAGGACTGACAGAAAAAGGGGGGAAAAAAAAGAGAAGGAAACAGAGGTTTTTGTGGCTGTGTATCTACAAAGGCTTGACTGCCTCTAGATACAGCAGCAGGCCTTTTCAGGCTGCAACTGCCCCATGCATAGGCAGAAGTGAGCTCTTTTGGGGGTTTATCTGGAGCCTGTGCCTTCCCCAGGGGAGGGGTGAAACCCCACCCAGGTGGAATCCCTCCATCAAGGAATTCAGACACCAGGGCTTGGTAGTTTGAAGCCATTAAAACCAGCCTACAATCTCTCCTCTGTCTCCACCATGCCCCCAGCAGGGAGAGTCTGCCAAAGTTAAAGGTACCACATCATCTTATGCTGGTGGGACCTGCAGTCAGACAAGTGCCACATACTGGGCAGGGTAAGAAAAACAGAGTCCAGAGACTTCACAGGAAAGTCTTTCAACCTGCTGGGTCTCACCCTCAGGGAAAACCGACGCAGGTGACTCTTTCCTCCTGATAGGAGGCCAGTTTGGTCTGGGAAAATCTGGCTGGGGTGTATAATATCTAAGTAGACCCTCCTAAGTGTGTGTGTGTGTGTGTGTGGGAAAGGCATCACACAAGCAGGGCAAGAAACAAGAAAACAAGAACTGAAAAATTCTCCTCTGTTAAACAAAACTTAAGCTAAAGGTCCAGAAAAAGCTGAACGGAATGTCAAAGAACAGATAGACAACAAATTCATCCAGCAAGAAAACTACAGGTAAAAGAAGTGAAAGCAATCTCCAGAATAAACTAATTAAGGTAATTAAATGCCTAGACGCCAGCAAAAAATAACAAATCACACTAGGAAAATTGAAGCTATGGCCCAGTCAAAGGAACAAACCAACAATTCAAATGACATACAGGAGCTGAAACAATTAATTCAGAATGTATGAACAGACATGGAAAACCTCATCAAAAACCAAATCAGTGAATTGAGGGAGGATATAAAGAAGGCAAGGAAAGAACAAAAAGAAGAAACTGAAAGTCTGAAAAAACAAATCACAGAACTTATGGGAATGAAAGACACAGTAGAAGAGATGATAAAATCAATGGAAACCTACAATGGTAGATTTCGAGAGACAGAACATAGGATTTCTGAACTTGAGGACGGAACATCTGAAATCTGACAAGAAACAGAAACTATAGGAAAAAAATGGAAAAATATGAGCAGAGACTCAGGGAATTGAAAGACAATATGAAGTGCATGAATATACATGTTGTGGGTGTCCCAGAAGGAGAAGAGGAGGGAAAAGGAGGAGAAAAACTAATGGAGGAAATTATCGCTGAAAATTTCCCAACTCTTATGAAAGACTTAAAATTACAGATCCAAGAAGTGCAGCCTACCCCAAAGAGAACAGATCCAAATAGACATACTCCAAGACATTTAATAATCAGAATGTCAGAGGTCAAAGAGAAAGAGAGGATCTTGAAAGTAGCAAGAGAAAAGCAATCCATCACATACGAGGGAAGTCCAATAAGACTATGCGCAGATCTCTCAGCAGAAACCATGGAGGCGAGAAGACAGTGGGATGATATATTTAAATTATTAAAAGAGAAAAACTGCCAACCAAGAATTCTATATCCAGCAAAACTGTCCTTCAAAAATGAGGGAGAAATTAAAACATTTTCAGACAAAAAATCACTGAGAGAATTTGTGACCAAGAGACCAGCTCTGCAAGAAATACTAAAGGGAACACTAGAGACAGATACGAAGACAGGAGGGAGAGGTGTGGAGAAGAGTGTAGAAAGGGAGACTATGAGTAAAGGTAAAAAGAAGGAAAATTAGATATGACATATAAAATCCAGAAGGCAAAATAGTAGAAGAAAGTACTACCCATGCAGTAATAACACTGAATGTTAATGGATTAAACTCTCCAATCAAAAGACAGTCTGGCAGAATGGATTAAAAAACAGGACCCATCTATATGCTGTCTCTACTCAAAGGACACGAGGCCAAGGACACAAATGGACATTTACACACCAATGTTTATAGTAGCATTATTAACAATTACCAAGAGATGGAAACAGCCAAAATGTCCATCAACAGACAGTTGGCTAAACAAACTGTGACATTTACATAAGATGGAATATTATGCAGCTGTAAGACAGAATAAAGTTATGAAGTATTGAAGTATGTAACAACATGAATGGATCTTAAGGACACTATGCTGAATGTGATTAGCCAGAAACAAAAGGACAAATACTGTATGATCTCACTGATATGAACTGACATTAGTGAATAAACTTGGAATATTTCCTTGGTAACAGAGACCATCAGGAGATAGAAATAGGGTAAGATATTGGGTAATTGGAGCTAAAGGGATACAGATTATGCAACAGGACTGAATATAAAAACTCAGAAATGGACAGCACAACATTACCTAACTGTAATACAATTATGTTAAAACACTGAATGAAGCTGCATATGAGAATGATAGAGGGAGGAGGGCTAGGGCATAAATGAAATCACAAAGAAAAATAGACGATAAAGATTGAGATGGTGTAATCTAGGAATGCCTAGAGTGTATAATGATAGTGATTAAATGTACAAATTTAAAAAATGTTTTTGCCTGAGGAAGAACAAAAGAATGTCATTACTGCAGTGTGCTGAAAATAGATGGTACTTAATATTTTAAAATTTCAGCTAATGTGTGAGACTTAAGCAAAAAATGTTTATTTGGTACAAATCTATACTTTGACTAGTGCATCTCCTAATATAACTTATGTAGATAGTTGATTGAACACCTTAAGTACATTGAACTTTGTATAGGACATGAGATTTTGTTGGTTTGTCCAGGTGATGCCCTGATGAATCCCAGAGTGATTTGATCAGTGAGTGGAAAAGTATTTGCAAAGTCCCCTTTGGGGAATGGTGAGAATGGGGGAAAACTCAACTTCCCCAAGTTGAATTCTTGATATTCTCACAAGCAGTGTGGACAACCAAAGCTATAGGCTGAACCCTATAGCTTTGGGATTTGTTCATATGAAACTTAACCCCACAGGGGATAGGTCAAGCCTACTTAAAATTAGGCCTAATAGTCACCCCCAAGAGAACCTCTTTTGTTGCTCAGATGTGGCCTTTCTCTCCAGCCAACACAGCAAGGAGACTCACCACCTTCCCCGTCTGTGTGGGACATGACTACCAGGGGTGTGGATCTTCCTGGCAATGCGGGACAGAAATCCCAGAATGAGCTGAGATTCAGCATCAAGGGATTGAGAAAAACTCTAGAATGAGCTGAGACCCAGCATCAAAGGATTGAGAAAACCTTCTCAACCAAAAGGGGGAAGAGTGAAATGAGACAAAGTGTCAATGGCTGAGAGATTCCAAACAGAGTCGAGAGGTTATGCTGGAGGTTATTCTTATGCATTAAGTAGATATCACCTTGTTATCCAAGATGTAATGGAGAGGCTGGAGGGAACTGCCTGAAAATGTAGAGCTGTGTTCCAGTAGCCGTGTTTCTTGATGATGACTGTATAATGATATAGCTTTCACAATGTGACTGTGTGATTGTGAAAACCTTGTGTCTCATGCTCCTTTTATCTACCTTGTCAACAAAGGAGTAGAACATATGGAATAAAAATAAATAATAGGGGGAACAAATGTTAAAATAGATTTTGTTTGAAATGCTAGTGATCAATGAAAGGGATCAGTAAGGGGTATGCCCTGTAAAATTTTTTTTTTTCTGTTTGTTATATTTTTCTGTTGTCTTTTTATTTCTTTTTCTGAATTGATGCTAATGTTCTGGGAAATGATCATGATGATGAATATGCAACTATGTGATGATATTGTGAATTGCTGAGTGTATGTGTTGGGAATGCTTGTGTTTCTTGTAATTTTTTTTAATTAATAAAAAATTAAAAAAAAAAAAGAAACATGGCTATTGGAACACAGTTCTATATTTTCAGGCAGTTCCCTCCAGCCTCTCTGTTACACCTTAACTAAAATGGTGATATCTATTTAATGCATAAGAATAACTTCCAGGATAACCTCTTGACTTTGTTTGGAATCTCTCAACCATTGAAACTTTATTTTGTCTAATTTCTCTTTCCCCTTTCGGTTGAGAAGGTTTTCTCAATCCCTTGGTGCTGAGTCCCAGCTTATTCTAGGATTTCTGTCCCACGCTGCCAGGAAGGTCCACACTCCTGGGAGTCATGTCCCACGTAAAGAGGGGGAGGGCAGTGAGTTTGCTTGTCGTGTTGCTTGAGAAAGAGGCCCCATCTGGGCAACAAGAGGTTCTCTGGGGGTGACTCATAGGCCTAATTTTAAGTAGGCTTAGCGTACCCTTAGTGGGGATAAGTTTCATATGAACAAACTCCCAAGACTGAGGGCTAAGCCTGTTAATTTGGTGGTCCCCACGGCTTGCAAGAATATCAGGAATTCTCCAAATGGGGAAGTTGAATTCTCCCCCTTTCTCGCCATTCCCCCAACAGGCCTTTGCAAATACTTCTTTATTCACTGTTTAAATGAGTCAGGTATTCTAGGTGCCACATGAGACCTGAGGGACATATGACACAGAAGGGGGTTTGTTCCCCTAGAATCCTCAGATGAAGAGAATTCCTGAGGGCATTCAATTGTACACAATCCTGTGAGTCTCCAAAACCAAGGAGCAAGAGTCTTGTTCCATGGCCATCTGGGAGAGTATGTCTGAATCTGGTGGATATATGATGAACCACACTGGTTACTGATTGCTCTCTTCCTGTAATCTTGCATGCTAAAATCTCTGGAAAGCCATTTAAACTTTGATACAGGTATTCTCTCCACCTGAACTGGAGCAGACAAAACAAATGCCATGAGAAAGAACCCATTTTCCTTTTTAGTAACTGTGTTGGTTGGTTTCAGAGGCCATAAGTTCAAATGAAGGCATTGGCTAGGAGACTAGCGTCTTTCCGGGGTCCGTAGCATTCTGGCTGGCTAGCAGGCAACTCTGTGGTCCTTGGCTTTTCTGCCACTTGGCAATGTCCTCTCCATAATTCTTATTTGATTGGCTATTTTATTCTTGATGTTTAATTCTGGTTGTTTTCAGAATCCAGAATTATCTGAGGACCAACAAAACCAATCTATTACCAACTGTGGAGTCTACTGTAAAGAAACAGATTCAATTTCAGGGACTAGTTTTATCATCCACTACTCAAGTATATAAGGATTTATCTTATATTTATTCATAATACCTTTGTTATCATAAAAGGGATTTTGAAAGTTGATCCACTACAATAATATATTATAGACTTTCATTTTATTAGATATTTAATATTGTCAATTCCTGGACTTCTCTTTAAATCCAAACATTAAGCAAAAGCTTGAATAAAACTGTCATGTTAGTGGAAATATTATCTCTGATAATAATATAGGTTTTTCTAGTCATCTCCTCCTCACTATCCCCTATCCCTCAAATAAAGGATTAACCCTTTACTAAATATGACTAGTACAATCTAAGAAAAAAAAGCATAGTTTTCTTAGTGTTACTAATTGTTCTAGTTTGCTAGCTTCCAGAATGCAATATACCAGAAATGGAATGCTTTTGAAAAGAGGAATTTAATCAGATGCTAGTTTACAGTTCTAAGGCTGAGAAGATGTCCCAATTAAAACGAGTCTATAGAAATGTCCAATCTAAGGCATCCAGGGAAAGATACCTTGGTTCAAGAAGGTTAATGAAGTTCAGGGTTTCTCTCTTAAGTGGAAGAGCACCTGGCAAGCACAGTCAGAGTTTCTTTCTCATCTAGAAAGGCACATGGTGAACACGGTCACTGTCCCTCTCTCATCTGGAAGGACACATGGTGAACACGGAGTCATCTGCTAGCTTCTTCTCTTTTGGCTTCCTGTTTCATGAAGCTCCCTAGGAGGCATTTTCCTTCATCTCCAAAGGTCACTGGCTTGTGGACTCTCTGCTTCGTGGTGCTGCAGCATTCTCTGCTCTCTCCAAATCTCTTTCATTCACCAAAATGTTTCCTCTTTTATAGGACTCCAAAAATTTATCAAGATCCGCCCAAATGGGTGGAGACATGTCACCACCTAATCCAGCTTAACAACCACTCTTGATTAAATCATATCTCCAGGTAGATGATCTGATTAGTTTCTAAACATACAGTATTGAATAGGGATTATTCTGCCTTTATGAAATGGATTTTAGATTAAAACATGGCTTTTCTAGGGGACATACATCCTTTCAAACCAGCACACTAAAGAAAAAAATTAAAAGTGGTCTGCACACATGGTGCTGAGTTAAAATGTTTTATTTTTCATTTAGATGTGTTAGGCACTATTCTAAGTGCTTTATAAATATTAACTCATTTAACATTAAGGAGGAGGATTTTGTAGAAACCAAGAAAGTATTCTGAGAGAAGGCTCCTCCATGTCTGAAAAATGAATAATTTTTCAAATTCTCACCCGAAGTAATATCCAAGGTGCTTCAATTCCTTTTTGAATCATAGTTATATTCTATCAGGAATTAAAGGCCTCCCCACTCCAAGTCTTCTCCTAGAGAGGTATGAGGGTAAAGGAGAAACAACTAGGGTCTGCTAAGTGGCACAGCTTCTCATGGAAGGGAGAAAAGGATTATAAATAGCTCTGAAATAGGGATTTCCATCTCTAGGGTCTTGCCCTTTTTTTCATATTAATACAGAAGGCAGTGTATCACAGTGGTTAAGTGTGGAGCTAGGCTACATTTGCTCTGCCTTTTACCGGCTGTATAACCCACCTTGGGCTAGTTTTTAACCTATCTTTGCTGTAATTTCCACATAATACATAATTCATAGGGTTATCATAGGTTCATAAGGATAAAGCTCTCAGAACACTGCCAAGCACATAATACCTCAGCTATGCGTTCATGGTACCTTGACCCTTTCTTTTGGATTGATTTGTACTCTTCTATCCCTCCACGTGATGTCCATGATTGTATAAAGGGTCAGAGTTACCTTCTATCTGCACTTGTTAGAAGGCCAAGGCCTGTCTCCTTAGAACACTAAGATAACCAGGGTTGGGTTTCTAGGAAATAGTACCAGGGTTGGGTTTTTAGGAAATGGCAGTTGATTGGGGACTTATAGATACAGGAACATAATCAAAGGAGCTGTTACTGTGCACCTCAGTAAGAAAAGAAGTTCCAGGGACAGTACTAGGGTCAGTACCCATTTAGCCCTATGTTTCACACCGCCTATAGCTTCATTTTCAGCATAATACTTAACATACAGGAAAACATTAACTATATTCCATTTTTAAAAAGCAGGGCATTTAAAGGATAGCCCAGTTTTTTGGATAAAGCTCCACTTAACCAAAAAACAAAAACAAACCCTGAGAAATGGGGTTAGCTAAGATTTCGCAGTATAAGTGATTTATAGAGAAAGTTTATATAGTTACCACAAACGCTATCAAAAACCTTTATAAAGGCAATTTTAAAATTTGTTGAAATTTCCAATAGAAATTTAAACAATTTTCACAATGGAACATCCAGTTGATTAAATTTCTAACAAATAAGTTTATATGAAAAATTTAAAAATATATATTTTTATTGAGAAATCTTCACACATACAGTCCATACATGGGAAACCGTCAGTGGCTCAGAATATCTTCACATAGTTGTGTATTGATCACCATGATCATTTTTAAAACATTTGCATCACTCCAGAAAAAGAAATAAAAGGAAAAAAGAAAAAATTTCATATATTCCATACCTCTTACCCTTCCCTCTCATTGACCACCACTGTTTCAATCTACCCAATTTTTTACCCGTTATCCCCTATTATTTATTTATTTTTTATCCTTATTTTTTTTTTACTCATCTGTCCATATCCTGGGTAAAAGGAGTATCAGACGCAAGGTTTTCACAATCACACAGTCACAATGTAAAAGCTATATAGTCATACAATGGTCTTCACGAATAAGGGTACTGAAACACAGCTCAACAGTTTCAGGTACTTTCCTCCAGCCACTCCAATACACCGTAAACTAAAAGGGACATCTACATAATGCCTAAGAATAACCTCCAGAATGACCTCTTGAATCCGTTTGAAATCTCTCAGCCACTGAAACTTTATTTTGTCTCATTTCTCTCCTTCTTCCTTTTGGTCAAGAAGACTTTCTCAATCTCACGATGTTGGGTTCCAGCAAACCCTGGGAGTCCTGTCCCACGTTACTAGGGAGATTACATCCCTGGGAGTCATGTTCCTCTTAGCAGATATATCGGGCACTGAGTTCACCTGCCAAGCTGCCTTAGAGAGAGGCCACATCTGAGCAACAAGAGGCTCACTGGGGGTGACTCTTGGACATAATTATAAGTACACTTAGCTTCTCCCTTTCAAGAATAAGTTTCAAAGGGGCAAACCCCAAGATCAAGGGCTCAGTATATTTAATCAGTTGTTCCCACTGCTTGTGAGAATATCAGGAATTCCCCAGATGGGAAAGTTGATTATTTCCTCTTTTCTCCCCAGTCCAAGGGGACTTCACAAATGCTTTTTTATTCTCTGCCTAGATTACTCTGGGATATATCCAGGCATCACTCTAACCTGTACAAACCAACAGGATGTCATGCCCTCTTCAAGATTCCATGTAATTATGGTATTCAAATAAACTGACCATACAAGTTAAATTAGATAATATGCTTACCCAAAATATAAATTTTGTATCAAATAAACATCACTTCCTTTGGTCTCACACAGAAGTTGAAGTTTTAAAATATGGACCATATCATCCTTTGCCCTGTATTTTTATTTACTCTAGTCCTATCCAAATCAGCTTCTCATATCTCTAGTCAAAGTCTGATCACTTTTTCAACTTTTTAAACAGTTGCTGTATGGGGTAAGGCTGATTTTCATAGCTTTAGTGCTCTTAAGAGTCTCAGGTGTCACATATATACCTAATTCAAGGAATGACCATGTTGTACACAAATATCACAGTATCTCAGAATTTAGAAATAACAGAACTACTGAATATGTGACTGCTATAAGAGCTTACAATCTAAGACCCTTTACAACAGGCCCCAACCTGATAATCCATGCTACTTTAATTCTCTGTCTGCATATTATAGTTAGTCTATATGAGTAAGGCATGACAATACTTGTCTCTGTTTCTGTCATTTCATTCAACACATTGTCCTTAAGCTTTATCTACTTGCTTCACAACTTCATTCCTTCTTGAGGCAGCTCAATCATCCATTGTATGTATATACCACAGTTCCCCCTACCTTCCCTCAGTTGTATCCTTAGGCCATCTTCATCCTTTGTGGATCATCAACACTGCTGCCATCAACAAGTGTGCAAATGTCCATGTGTGTCCCTTCTCTCAGTTCCTCCAGGTATATACCTAGCAACAGGGTTGCAGACTCATATGGCAACCCCACCCCTAGCCTCCTGTGGAACCACCACATTTGCCCTCCAAGGGGCTGTACCGCTCAGCTTCCCTACCAATAGTGAAGAGGTACATCTCTTTCTCCACATTTTCTCTAGCACTTGTTACACTCTGTTCTTTTTTTTTTTTTGTATGCTGTATAGTGGGGTCACCTTTTTTTTTTTCCCATATGACTATTCTGTTACTGCAGCACCATTTGTTGAATCATTTTTTGGGATGTGTATGGGCTGGGACTCAAACCTGGCCAGCATGGTAGGTGCAAATTCTACCACTATCTTTGTCATTTTTTACTTTTTTTTTTTTAGGTGCATGGTCTGGGAATCAAACCTCAGCCTCCCGCATGGAAGGCAAGCATTCTTACACTTCTATTCATTTTTAAACAGCTTTATTCGCACATCATACAATCCAACCTAAGTAAATAGACATGCCTTTGTCACCTTAGTTTATATGAAGACATTTCCTTTTCTTATATGAAAGGTTTTATTTCCTTAGTAACATCACAACTTTTTAACATTTTGAAAGCAGAAATCCTCTTGTCTGAAAAATTTCTTAAGAGTTTAGAAATGAGGTATACAAACTGATACTCAATCCATACAGTTTTGGGCAATTGGTTTTATTATTAAGCTAACACAGGATAATATATCAGGACTTTATTTAGCAGAGAGATATTTAAGTATCCACTCTTAAATTTGTTATGCATTATCTCTGTTTATTTTCCAAACAAGGATCCAAAAACTAAAGATCAAAAGACAGTGATATAGTGTGATGCCTTAAACTCCTCCTTGGGTTGTGGAAGGGTTTAGATGTTTCCCCAGCTGAATCACACAAAGTGAGAAAAAATGGATAAGTACACAGCCATTTCCGTATAGCCCAGGAGTTAATTCACAGTTTTGAAAGCTTGTAAAATAAGCGAATAAACAAAAGAATACCTGGAGGAAAAAAAAAAAAAGGGTACACTGGCTTACATGTAATCCACTGTTTTGTTATCTTAACAACCAGAACAGTGCTAGTATAGTAACCATCAATAAGGATTAACAGCCCAACTTTTAGATGCTGAAGTATGTATTCTAGTGCCTACTGGAAAATATCTCAATGGCTCTGTTAAAATTCTAGTGGGCTATTTAGTACCATAAGAGATGATGAAATGTTTGGTTTTTATTTGGAAATGCTTACAAATGTTTTACTGGGGTAGGCTGTTTCATTCCCAAATTTATCAAGAATAAATATTTTACCATAAACAGTGATGAAAGTTTATATATACTTCAACTCTGTGGTAAAAGATTTTAAGAAAGAAATAAACAGATCAACCATTTTAATAAACAAAGCATATGCTCATTTTACGAATAATTTACGATTTTGCCTTATTATCTTTCAAAGGCATAGTTCAAATAAAATCTTCCTAATGAGTGTAACACGTTTGTGTCTTTATTGCAAGCACTAAATTCCTAAGCTGAAGCATGTGCTTCTCCATTTTTTCCCCCTTCTAATAGCTTCTTCCAGCATAGTAACTAAATTATCGAAAAGCAGAACATTTTGCGATGTAATGCATCCACATGAATATGGAGGTTGGGATAATTAAAGATCAAATTAATAAATTTAGTAACTAAAACCAGAGAGAAGCAAAATATTTTTTAGTCTGCTAACTTCTATTATTAAATAACTTTCCCAATACAAGGTTTTTGCTTTTTAAAAATTTACTCAGAAAACGTCATGCACTCTAAGGTATTAGAGAAGTTTATTTAACAGTAATTCAGTAAATTTATTCTCTTCAGATCAAAATTAAAATATTCCACAAACAAAAACACCGTATTAGTAAAGGAGACAATTCTACCTTTTTGGAAGGCAGCATTCAACAATCAACATTTCACTTTGTTGTAACAAATGTATCACTAACATTGAAAAAAACACCGTTCAGGATGAGTAAGGAATAATTAAAAAACGCACTAACATCAGAATTGTTCCAGAGCAGAGGTCTTTCGGGGACGTTTCTAGAATTCTACTCTCGAGAACTTTTGGTAACGATCTTCAAAGTACTTTAAAAATAGGTGAAAAATGGAAGGATATTTATTGAAGTGTATTTGCTGCGACGAAATAGGTTATTCTTCAAAGAGACTGGGGAAAAAGTTAAGTTGGCTTTCGGATTTCTAATATTCACTTTTCCTATGACATCAATATATCATTAACAGTGTGAGAATGTAAATGCTGAAAAGCGACTACAACTGCGATACTTTCGCAGTTTTACACCATTCAAGTCCACTCTGTGGCTTAGAAAAAGTTTAAATTTCTAAGGCATACGCGTTCACTGAACGAGAAATGCTCCCAAGTTTGATATTATCACGAACGTCTGCTGGATTTGGGAGAAGGAAGTCTTTTCAAGAGGCAAACGTTTCCACTGGGCACTGGGGGAGGGGAGGACACACGTCCCGGACAGACGCGCGGCGGACAGGAAGGGGGTGACGGCCCCGGACACCGGGGTCGCTCCGGACCGGGGCCCAGCAGCGCAGGCTCAAAGCTGCAGCTCTCAGGCAACGGCCGACTCGGCCCCAAACCTCAGCCTCAACCCCAGCCCGAGGGCCGGGACAGACTACTAGCACAGAAGAGCAGAATCACAGGGCTCGAGGAAAAGCAAGGAGGGAAAAGAAAAAAGTCGGGGTGCCGTCCTCTGGGGGCGAGGCGGCAGAACAGAGCCGTGAGGCTGGGGGTTCTGGGGGGGGGGGGGGAGGCTGGGCCGGGCGCGGCCAGGGCTGGCGGGCGGGGCGACCGCAGCAGGCCGGACGAGGGCCCAGGTCCACTTACCAGGCCAGGCCCAGGCACGTCCCCAGCGCCAGCAGACTCAGGCCCGTCCGCGGGTCCGCCCAGCCCCCGCCTGCACCGCCCCGGGCCTCGGGGCTCTTCCCGCCCTCGCTCCGCTTCCCGGGCTCTGCAGGGGCTCCCCGGGGCCCCGACTTCTTCCGGCTCTTCAGCTCGTTCATGTCCGAGATCCTGAGGGGAAGAACCCGAGGCGGCCTCTTGGCCCTGAGGGAACGCTGGACGTGGCTGCCTCTGCCTCCCCGGGAGGCTGGGCCGACACCGCGCCCCTCACAGACTTGGCGCCGCCCAGAAGCTCGCCCCTATCCCCTCCCTGGCATCCTCCGAACCGCCGGCTTCCACGTTGCGGCCGCCGAACCAGGCGTGTAGCCCACCACCCCCTCTTTGGCTTTAACGTCTCCAGTGAGTGAGGAGACCACAGTTCCGGGGGGCGGGCGAGGGCGGGGCCGCGCGCACCACGCCGAGCGCGCCTGCGGCTTAGCCACGCCCCCGCCGCGCAGGAGGGCACGTCCCCGTGCGCGCGCGGACGGCGGCCTGGGCAGGGGCGCGCGGCGGCTCCGGGCGCGCGGCGGCTCCGGGCGCGCGGCGGCTCCGGGCGCGCGGCGGCTCCGGGCGCGCGGCGGCTCCGGGCCCGCGGGGCTCCGGGCGCGTTTATTTGCCTGCGCGGGCGCGCGCCTTCCGCTTTGGGCGGGGCGGCGGGCTCCAGACCGCTCCACGGTCCTGGGGCGGGGAACAGGAGGAACCGAATGGATGCGGCTGTTTTCTCTCTGGTCCGAGAGGGTTGAGAGAGCGAGGACATTGGGCCGTCAGGGACCCGCGAGGACGTTAAGTGGTCGCGGCGGCGTCCGGGGCCCCATCGGGCTCCCGGCGGGGCGGGGAGCTGCGGCCCGAGGCGGCGAGGGGCGGTGCAGGTGGCCCTCCTTCCTTTGTGTCCTGGGCGGTGTTCACCCGGGGGCGTTCCCTGGGCCGGGCCTCACCTCGGCGCCCCGGGCTGTGTAGGTGGCGCTGGGCGGACCTCAGGCCCCGGGGCTGCGGAGACCAGGTGAGGCACCTGGGAGCACCTGGGAGACCGGACCGCCAGTGGGAAGCCCGCCTGCCTTGCCCCCTCCGGCCTCGGTTCGCCAGCGCGTCCCCGCAGGGGCTGCTCTTGACCCCAAGACCACCACGCAAGGGTTTGGGTAAGTTTGCCTTTCAGCCCCAGCTAGGAACTGTGGAGGATCAGTAGCAGATTTCAGGGACTATTTCATAACCATCTGCTCTTGCACTAGAAAGAGAAATTATCTAACGAGGAAATAATAAGCTGTTGTGGCTTTGCTGGATGAATTTACTCTTCATTTTCTGTTTCACACATATGAGGAATTTTGGCTTTACATTTTGGTGTGGTTGCAAGAGGTGAGTCACAGAAAAATTATTCAGAGCGTTTCAGTTTGTGCAGAGTTTAAAGTTTAAAAAGTGTGTTTTACAATTTATATGTTTTATATTAGTATGACTAGGTAAAATAGGAAGTTAGGTGCAAATTTCTAAAGAGTGTTTATTTGCTTAGATATAGGACAACTTTATAAATTCACTTTTTAAAATAAATTCACTTTTATTTTGTCAAATGGAATTTCACTACTATAAATTGCAGAATCGTTTTATGTTTAAATTAACACTTTATGAACATTTAAAAACTATGAAAGCCTTGATTCTGCTCATAACTTTTTCTTTTATCAGTTAGTTTAGCTTCATGCCAGTACTTAGCATTTTGTGAACTTGACATGCATCTGTAAATAAATGCGTTTTTGCAAGTGCCACATTTGGTGAGTTTTTTAAAATGCAATTTTATTCAGATATATATTCACATACCATATAATGATCCAAGTGGACAATCAATGGTTCACAATATCATCATGTAGCTGTGTATTCATCGCAGTTGATTTTTGAACATTTGCGTTACTGTAAAAAAAAATGTAAATAAGACTAAAAGTAAAAAAGAACACCCCAAATATCCCATACCTTCATTATTTATTTATTTGTTTTTTTTTCTTGCTTGTCTTCCATACATTGGATAAAGGGAGTGTCAGTCACAAGGTTTTCACAATCACATGTACACACCTTAATAGCTCTGTAGTCATTCAGTCGTCTTCAAGAATCAAAGGCTGCTGGATTACAGTTCAACAGTTTCAGGTACTTCCTTGTAGCCACTCCAGTGCACCATAATCTAAAAAGGGATATCTATATAATGTGTAAGAATCACCTCCAGGATAACCTCTCGACTCTGTTTTGAAAATTTTCAGCCGTGAAACTTTATTTTGTCTCATTTCTCTCTTCCCCTTTTTTGGTCAAAAAGCCTTTCTCAATCCCATGATGCTGGGTCCTGGCTCATCCAGGAGTCAGGTCCCACGTTGCAAGGGAGATTTACACTCTGGGAGTCATGTCTGACTTAGGAAGAAGGGCAGTGAGTTCACTTGCTGAGTTGGCTTAAAGAAGAGAGACCACATCTGAGCAACAAAAGACGTTCCCCAGGGGTGATGGTTAGGCATAATTATAAGTAGGCATAGCTTCTGCTTTGAAGGAATAAGTGACATAAGGGTGAACCCCAAGATTAAGGTCTTAGCCCATCAAATTGACTGTCCCTAGTGATTATGAGAATATCAGGTCTTCCCCAGGTGGGGAGGTTTAGTATATCTGCCTTTTTCCCCAGTCCCTCAAGGGGACTTTGCAAATACTTCTTAATCGTCTGCCCAGGTTACTCTGGGATGTATTGAAGCATCACACCAATCTTTGCAAATCAACAAGATCTCAGTATTCAAGTTTCCATGTAGTTATGGTGTTCGAATAAGCTGACCATGCAAGTTAGATGAGATGGTGTGCTACTGAGAAGTCTAAATTTTGCACCAAATAAACATTTCTTCCTTTAGTCTCACACAGAAGTTGAAGTTTTAAAATCCAGTCAATATCATCCTTTACCCTTTAGTCTGATGTATCTTCGTATCTTTAAATGAAGTCTGATCATGATGACATTTTAAAAATATGGTCATTGTTGAAGCTTGGTGATTATTGCCCTTCTTTTTTGCACTCTAATGTGTGGTTATCTTTATTTTTGCAGTTAGGACATCACATTCTAATTATCTCTTGATGTTTCTTCTCCCACTGC